>NW_006922959.1:1120-5887 GCF_000298275.1 Orycteropus afer afer | reverse complement strand
AGTTTTTAAGCAGAGAGTTGTTCAGCTTCCATGTGTTTGATGTTTTTTCCTTGCTCTTCCTATTATTGATTTCTTGTTTTATAGCATTGTGGTCAGAATAGATGCTTTGCAGTATTTCAATTCTTTTGAATTTACTGAGGCTTTTTTGTGTCCTAACATATGGTCTATTCTGGAGAAGGATCTATGTGCACTGGAAAAGAGTGTGAATTTTGTTTTTGTTGGGTGAAGTGCTCTATATATGTCTAAGAGTTCCGTTGGTTGGTTGTATTATTGATTTCTTCTGTATCTTTGTTGAGTTTTTTTTTTTTCCCCATTGACCTGTCTCTCCTTGAGAGTGTTGTGTTAAAGTCACCTACAACTAATGTAGCATTGTCTATCATTCCTTTTAATTCAGTTAATATTTGCTTCTCATATTTTGGAGCACTTTCATTGGGTGCATAAATATTTATTACTGTAGTGTCTTCTTTGTCAGTTAACACTTTCAGCATCATGTAATGCCCATCCTTGTCTCTTAAGCTGTTTTTCACCTTTATGTCTATTTTATCAGAAATCATAATTACTACCCCTGCCCTTTTTTGGTTTCCATTGGCTTAGTATATTCTTTTCCATCCTTTAACTCTTAATTTGTTTTTATCTTTGTGTCTAAGTAGTGTCTCTTGTAGGCAGCATATCGACGGGTCTTCTTTTCTTGTCAAGTCTGCCACTCTCTTTCTCTCGATAGATGCATTTAGTCCATTCACATTGAGTGTAATTAGTGATAGGTATGAGTTGGTTGGTGTCATTCTATTGTGGTTTTTTGTCATGTCGTTTGTGATTCCTTGGTCTGTGTATATTTCTGTGCTGAGTTCAGTTTGTTGGCTATTGCTTTCTCACTTTTCTTCTTTATAGTTGATTTTGTGTTTATTAAGCCCATATGTTTTCCTTCTTTCTGGATTTGCTTAGAAGAGTTGTTACTCTTCTCTGTGGTTACCTTGGAGTATACTCTTGTCTCTACATTTTTAGAACAGTGCGTGCTGCAAAGACATTGTCATGTTTTCCTCTCCATTTGAGGATCTGTACCTAGAAGTATTATTCCCTCTGATAGGTTAGTTGCTGTTGTTCTGTGCTGCCTGAGTTCCTTGGTTTTTAAAGTAGAATGTTTTATGGTCTTATCATGAGTATCTATTTCTGATTTGGTTTTAGAGTTGATGTCACACATCCTGGCTTTGCCAATCTCTGTTGTGGATTCTCTATTGGTAGGACTTCCTTAAGCATTTCTCGTAGGGTTGGTCTGGTTTTCACAAACTCTCTTAATTTCTGTTAATCTGAGAATGCCTTGATTTTGCTCTCATATTTTATGAATAATTTATTTGGCTGGATATAGGATTCTTGGTTGGAAGATCTTTTCCTTCAGTGTTTTATATATGGTGTCCCATTCATTGCCTTCTTGCCTGCATGTTTTCTGCTGAGTAATCAAAGTTCAGCCTAACTGTTTGATTATTATAAGTAATATTTCTTTTTTCCCAGGCAGCTCTCAAAATTTTTCTTTGTTTGTGGTTTTGGAAAATTTGATTATAATATGCCTCGGTGTTTTTCTTTTGGGATCTATCTTGTGTGGGGTTCTATGAGTTTCTTGTACAAGTATCTTTTCTTCCTTCATGATATGGGGGAAGTTTTCTGCCAGCAGGTCTTCCACAATTTTCTCGGTGGTCTTTTTCTCCTCTTCTTGTTCTGGAATTGCAATGAGTCTTATATTGTTTCGTCTCATGTAATTGCATATAATTCTTAGGCTCTCTTCATTTCTCTTAAATCTTTGTTCTGATTTTTCTTCATACAGGCTAGTGTCCAGGGATTTGTCTTCTAGTTGGGATATGCATTCTTCAGCCAGTTCTAATCTGCTCTTTTGAGCTTCTACTGTGTTGTGTAGTTCTGTCAGTTTGGTGCTCATGGTTTGCATTTCAATGGACATTTTCTACATTTCTAACTGCTGTTTTTGCATGAGTTCTGATTGTGCGTTAATCGTGATATTCTGTTCCTCAGTGATTTTCCTGAGTTCCTCCAGGGAACTGTTGGTGTTCTCCTTGTTTCTGTTTGGGGTTTCCTTAGTCTTTTGTATAGCTCTATAAATATATCTTCTAAATTCCTTCTCAGATAATTCTACTTCCTCCTCTTCCTCCATGTACAATGAGACCTTTGTTTGTGGTTTGGCTTCTTATGCCTTGTCCTGTTTGTTTGTTTGATTTGAGGTTGCCTGTTGTTTTCTAGACATTTTGAGGTTGTCTTTAACTACTGGTTATGTGTTGATTTGTTTTGTCTTGGTTTTGTGGTTTAATATTTTGAAGAGGTGCAGCTGGTGTATTTTATTTCATTATCGATTCAGATATGCTGGGTCGCTCTGCAGTTTTCTTTGTGATGATGGAATCACTGTGTGGAATGTGGGTACGTGTTTCTGTTTGTCACAAAGAAGGTTTAGAGTTCGTACCTGGAGGTTTTATGATAGTTTGCTGAATATGGTTTATTCTATTGAATGAGTGAAGTTATTGGTGGAGAAGGTGAGAGCAGAAAAAGGAAAGCTTGGTGTTGCTAGGCTCGGTTTCTAGGGCTTTGAGCAGTTTGCTACTGATTACATCGTACTGTTATTTACAAGCCCTTGGCTCAATTTCAGAAAGATTCCTGTTGTTAATGTGTCACCACTTTCTGCCACGTTCAGACACAGTTACAGACCCCACTTCCAAGGCCCCTTGGCATCAAAAAGCTGATCCAAGACAAATTCTTTTTTCCACACTTGGCCATGGATTCCTCTCTCTCCACCTCGTCTGCTTGCAGCACCAGCCCAATCTGCCCAGACTGCGAACAGCTCAGGAGTTTGTCTATGATAATTCCCACCTGTGGCACCAAAGATGTGTGTGATTTCAGCTGCGCTGGATTCGGGAGAGTGCCTGCTAATAGTCAGTGGTCCTGATATCAGTGACAAGGACAAGCACAGACCTCTCAATACTTCCCAAGCTGACCCAAGCCCACTCAGTGATCTGATGAGGGAAGGTGAGCTCACCCTCCTGGAGCACCAGTGAGCTCTCTGCTTTGGGTGCTGAAGGTAGATCCTTGGGGTGTTTGTTGGTATGTTGGTGTGGTTGCTGGTATGCTGATATAGGGTGTCTTCTTCCTTCGCCCATGAATATCTCAGGTGGCTGCCCTTCCCAGCAGTCAGCAACTGCCCCAGGGAAGTTTCCAATGGCCTCTCTTGGCTTCCCGTCTACCCTCCACCCTCCGCCAGGTAGATCTTCCTTAAAATCTTCCCCTGTGCCTTTCTTCTAATTCTTCTCTTCTGTGTTTGGTGCACTCTGATTCAGTGATCTGTTCAGAGCACCAAAATCCCTAATTCAGATTGCTGTACTTAGTTTTTCAAGCACTAATATGCTAGAGGGAAATAGCGTGGTGATTACTGATGAGACTCCATTTTGAATCCTGAAAATACATTTTTTCAACAACATAAATGGCAGCTGTACATGTGGATGTCACCAGATTGAATGCACAAGAATCAGATCAACTACATCTATGGAAAGAGGCTATGTAGAGGCTCAATATCTTCAGACAAAACAAAGCCAGGATTTGACTGTGGAACAGACCATCAATTGCTCATATGCAAGTTCAACTTGAAGCTGAAGACCATTAAAACAAAACCACAAGATCCAAAATATAGTCTTGATTATATCCCACTTGAATTTAGAGATCATCTGAAGAATTTAGAGATCATCTGATGCATTGAACTCCAATGGCCAAAAACTAGATGAATTGTCGAATGACATCAAAAACATCATACATGAAGAAAAAAAAAGTTCATTAAAAAGACAGAAAAGGCAGAAAAGACCAAAATGGATGTCAGAATACACTCTTAAAATTCCTCTTGAATGGAGAGTCACTAAAGTAAATAGAAGAAATTACAAGATAAAAGTGCTGAACAAAAGATTTCAAAGAGCAGCTCAAGAGGATAAAGTCAATTATTATAACAAAATGTGCAAAGACCTGGATTTGGTTTTGTTGAAAACCAAAATGGAAGAACTTGCTTGGCTTTTCACAAGCTGAAATAACTGAAGAAAAATTTCAAAGCTTGAGTTGGAATATTCAAAGATTCTTTGGGTAAAATATTGAATGATGCAGGAGGCATCAAAAGAAGATGGAAGGAATATACAGAGTCACTGCACAAAAAAATAATTGGTCAATGTTCATCCACTTCAGGAGGTGGAAAATAATCAAGAACCAATGGTACTGAAGGAAGAAGTTGAAGCTGGACTGGAGGAATTGGTGAAAATAAAGGTCCAGGAATTGATGGAATACCCATTGAGATGTTTCAACAAATGGATGCTGCACTGGAGGCACTTACTCAACTATGCCAAAAAATTTGTAAGACAGCTAACTAGCCAACTGACTAGAAGAGACCCATATTTGTTACCAGACCAAGGAAAGGTGATCTAACAATAGGATGTGAAAATTAGTGAATAATGTCATTAATATCTCACACAAGTAAAATTTTGCTGAAGATAATTTAAAACTAGTTGCAGCAATATATTGACAGGGAAATTCTAGAAATGCAAGCTGTATTCAGAAAAGGACATGGAACAAGTGATGTCATTGGTGATGTCAAATGGATCTCGGCTGAAAGCAAATAATACCAGAAAGCTGTTTACCTCTGTTTTATTTACTATGCAAAATCATTCTACTGTGAAGTTCCAGTAAGATGGAGGAATAGGCAGGCAGACTGCACAGACCCTCTTCAACAAAGAAAAGGGG
>NW_006922959.1:0-1020 GCF_000298275.1 Orycteropus afer afer | reverse complement strand
TTTGAGTAGAACAACTTGCAGGAAAACACCAAAAAAGGAAACATACAGAGCCATGGTCTGTTAGTATCCTGATGGCACAGACAGCTTGAATATTACTGAGTGGTGTTAGGACCAAAGAATCAACAATAATCAGCCCTGCTGGACAGGGGATGCACGGAACTGCTCTGGTGGCTGGTGAATAAAAGGGAAGCAGCAAAGAGGAAGGCCAGCTGTACTGTGGTACTGTGGACTTTCGTCTGTCCGGAGGGCACAGCCTTTTTTTTTTTTTTTTTTTTTACTTTTATTTTAAATACCATATGCAAATATTTTCATCAGCCTAAATAAAAACTCAGTATACATTAAGTAATAACTCCTCCCCCCTTCCCTCTCCTTGGCCCCAGGCAACCACTATTAAGCTTTTTCTCTATGTATTTGCCTATTCCAGATATTTTATATATGTGTGATCATACAATGTTTGTCCTTATTTATTTATTTTATTGTACTTTAAGGGCAAGTTTACAGATCTGAGTTTGTTTTACATTCAACATTCTGTGTACATTTAGTTTCATTCCCCAATTACAATCCCCAATCCTAACCCAGTCTCCTCCCCTCCCTGCCCAGTAACCCACCCACCCCCATGCCCCTCACAGTTATGCACTCCTGTGTGTTCTGAATTTCCTCCGTGCACAAATGTTGCCCCTCTGGTGTCCTGTGGGCCATTGCTCCAAGAGAAGCATTTCCATAGATTATGTGGGTGTATCTCCCTGTGTTAAGTGGTTTGTATGTACATCTTGTTTACTATTGGGCTGAGAGCTAGTCTCTGTGAGTGTGTTTTTTTCCAGGCCTAAAATGTATTTCAGGGCCATAGTATCGGGGGACTCATCAGAGTCCATTCAACCAGTAATTCTGATCATTATTGAGTTTTGGGATTTTGTTCCACATTTTGCCTGCCACTCTATCCAGGATCTCCAGATTTGATTAGAAGCTCTGGTAGCATAGTGGCTAAAGCACTTGACTGCTAACCAGACGGCTGGCGGTTCA
>NW_006922958.1:132907-138551 GCF_000298275.1 Orycteropus afer afer | reverse complement strand
CCTCAGAAACCCAGGGAGGGGTTGCTGTGAGTTGGATCTGACTCGAAGGCACAGAACAACAACAGCAACTTCCTAGGCACTTGGTGGGCCTTTTCAATCAAGGAAACTAGTGTTCTTCAGCTATGTCTTTCAGTTCTAAGAAATTTTCTTGCATCATTTCTTGGATAAGTTAATCTCTTCTGTTTCTCTCTTTGATTCCCAATTATTTTCTTTCTGCTTGCCATCTTTTTGTCTTTCTATTCTATTTTTCAGGAGGCTTCTTCCAATTTATATTATAATGCCTTGAATATTTGAATCTTTTTTGTTTCCAAAAATGTTGTCTTTTTCTCAGAATATCATTTTTTATAGCCTCCTGTTCACAAGGAGCTCTGGTGATGCAGTGCCTAAGGATCTGACTGCTAACCAGAAGGTTGGCAATTCAAACCCACCAGCCATTCCATGGAAGCAAGACTGGGCAATCTACTTCCCTAAAGATTCACTGCCTCGGAAACCCAATGGGGGTCTCTATGAGTCAGAATTGACTCGATGGCAGTGAGTTTGGGCTTTGGTTCATAATTGTTTTATATTTTCATGTCTCTGAAAGTTAGGTGTTTTTTTCCTGATACCTGCTTTTTATCTGTTTCCTAGAAGTTCACTATTTCTGCTTTGTTCATGTTTTCCTCTCTTTCACTGATGTCTTATGGCTCTTGATGGTCTATATACATAAAATAGTGAGACACTAGGAAGCTGATTAGAAATTCTGGGTCCGTGAATAGCCAATGTTATGTGGTACATTTCCCTGTAAGTTCAGAATACTGTAATTCAGATTTTTCATTGGATTTCTCCCAAATATCAGTATTTTTTTTTTTTGTATGGTATAAGGCTAGCCACTGGTATTCTGGGATGTGAGAGTAAGGAAAAGGTTGGAGACTAAAGATGGCACCATTTAATCCTTGTTTTTCATTAGACAACTCAACTTAGTTTTTACCTGCAGAAACTTTTCCAGCAGAAAAATCATCTAGTCTCGAACACATGTTGACAAAGAGAAATCTTTCATGGAAACTTAGGAGGTGTGTCCATATATGCCTCACACAAACTTCTAATCTATCTTTCTATTTATAGTCCCACCCCACACCCCTGTCTTTGTTCTTCATGCCTCCAAGTCCTAAAACTTTATGGAGTTCTGCAGCATAGACTGTCTTGCTTTGTTGTTGTTGCTGTTGTTGGCCTGTTCCCAGCTTCAGGCTTAGGTTTCAGCATTATCGACATTACAAAAGTTGTGTTGACATTTCTCTTCTGTCATTTTCTCTTATGTTGTCTTTGTCCTTCCAGGTTTTATAACTTCTGTTATTCTTTACTGTCACTTTAGTGAGGTTTCTGGTATGAGTGGAGAAAAAATTATGTGTTCAACTTGCCATGATTAGCTGGAGGTCCTCCTATTTATTTCTAATGACTGTATGGGATTCTACATTATGCACAGACCAAGATGTGACATACCAAGTATTTAATATCTTGTATGACATAGACCTTAACCAATCAGAATGTGCATTAATCTTAGGGCTAGAGCATGGCTCTGAAGTCCTCTCCTACTATGTAACTGTTAAGTCTTGATAGATTGTGTGGAGGAACCAGATGTGCTGGGGGAAGGACTAAGATCACTATAGTGCTGCAGGGCCGCCCTTGGTGTGGGGGTTCAAGGCAGAAGCTATTAACAAGTTGCTCTAGAATGATTTCAATATTTTAACAACTAGTATTTGCCTTGGTGCATGCTGTCTGAATATCAGTCTGAGATATGCCATATTTATTTAATCAACCCCCCACTGGTGACATGGAACTCATCCCTCCTTTTTTTTTTTTTAATTTATAACAATTTGTGAGTGACAACCTTAAATACACCTGTTTCTGCACCTCTGGGAATATTCCTGCAATATTGCTTTCCATTATCTTGAAAGCAAAGAGTGGAAACAAATTAGTTGCTATTTTTTGGATAATTTATTTTAAGTAAGGGGCTCTGGTGGTACAGTGATTAAGCATTCAGCAGCTAATCAAAAGGTTGATGGTTTGAACTCACCAGCTGCTCTGCAGGAGAAAGATGAGGTAGTGTGCTTCCATAAAGACTTACAGCCTTGGAAACCTTGCAGGGCATTTCTACTCTGTCCTGTAGGATCAGAATCAACTCCATGGTTGGTATCATTTAAGTTAAGCCAAAGCTTTTGCAATGCATCTCCAAGCAAAGTTCCCTTTCCTTCATGACTATTTCTGTACAAGGATGTTTGCTGTTGTTGTCAGTTACTGTCAAGGAGATTCTGACTCATAGTGAATTCATGAGTGAAGAGAAGGACTGCTCCACAGGATATTATTATGACTGTTGTTGTTGTTGTTGTTATTTGCGTTCGAGTCGGACCCGACTCATAGTGACCCCTCCTTGGGTTTCTGAGGCAGTATCACTATGGAAGTAGATTGCCCAACCTTCCTTCTGAGGAGTGGCTGGTGGGTTTGAACCGCCAGTCTTCTGGTTAGCAGTCAAGTGCCTTAGGCACTATGCTACCAGAGCTCCATGATTATTGTAGTTTGGGTGAAAATTTACAGAACAAATTAATTTTCTGTTCAACAATTTATACATATGCTGTTTTGTGACATTGGGTGGTTGCAATCCCGTCAATGTAACAACACCCCTCCCTCCTCTTTTCTTCCTGGGTTTCCGGTTTGAATTAGTTTTTCTTTCCTGCCTTCTGAGCTTTGATTTCAGGCAAATGCTGCCCTTTTTGTCTCCTTTTGCTGACTGTATTGAGAAGTCTATTCCTCCCTGGTGTTATTATTCACTTTAGAGGCCTATTGTTAGGCTGAAGGTTGATCACTGGGGGTGGGTTCAGTTTCAGGCTTGAAGGATGTCAAAGTGCCATATTGCATCTTTTGGAAGCAGATCACCAGGACTGTTCTGAGGTATCTCTGGATGGGTTAGGCATTGCCAGTCTTTCAACAAACTCATATAAAATGGTGAAACACTGGAAAAATCCAATTTTCGGCTAAAAGGATTTGTTTAAATAAATAAGGATACATTACCTGATGAATAATTTACAGCCATAAAAAGCCATATTTTCAAAGAATATTTCAAACAATATAGATAATGCTTATGACATATTGTTAGGAAAAATCAAACATGGTGTAGTAAATTACCTGGTATGGCTTTTCTAGCCATAAATCTTTGTAAACTCTGTGGTGGAATTTGCTGTGAGCAACTGAGTAGCTCCTGGTTGTAAATGTTATCCACTGGGGGGATATCTGTTGGGAGTGGCACAACGCAACATTCTGGGAAGTTCACTCTCTCTCAGGTGCTTAGAATTCTGATGTTATGATTGGCTAGTTTGGCCACTCGGCCAGGCTCAAAAGGAGGGCTCCTAGAGGCAGAGTTCTCTCTGACTGCTGACTGGGAAAGACGTGCTGCTGAGAGAAATGTGCTCCTGAGAAACATGCACTGCTGAGAAAGAGACACCAAGAGACATGCATTGCTTAGAGATACACTGAGAGATGTGCATTGCTAAGAGAGAGACACCGAGAGACACACACTGTTGGGAGAGAGACTGAGAGAGACTGTTGGCTGAGAGATGGCAGTCTGAGAGAGACTGAGCGTTGTTCCTGAACTTAAATTGTAGCATGGTGCTTCCCTAATAAACCCCATCATCTGTGAGTTTTGTGTGGCCACTGCAGTGAATTATTGAACCTAGCAGAAGAGTGGTGAGTGCTGTGGGAGGAACGGTTGGTGTCAGGGTTGGTGAAAGGGCTGGAGGGAGACAGCATGTCTGGCCTCACAGGAATAGGCCTTGGCCTACTGATGGTGATTCTGTCTTCCTTTTGTGTGGTTAGAGGAGGTCAGAAGATGTGGCCTCCCTGCCCCTTTGGCATCGAGTTATAAAATTATATGATAAAATATGATCACAACTCTTTAAAATTATATAATTACTTAAGTGTGACTGGAAATACATTTTTAAAAGTGGTAACATTTTGTCTTTTCCAAACTTTCTATCATAATAATGTATTAATATAAATTTCGCACCAATTGTCTGTTAGTATGCCATACCGTGGTGGCCTATGTGTTGCTGTGATGTTTGAAGCTATGCCACTGGTATTTAAAATACTACCAGGGTCACCCATGGCAGACAGGTTTTAGCTGAGCTTCTAGACTAAGACAGATTAGAAAGAAGGACCTGGTAATCTACTTCTAAAAAAAAAAATTGGTCAGTGGAAACATTATGAATAGCAGCAGAATATTGTATGATGTAGTGCTGGAAGATGAGCCTTTTAGGTTGGAAGTCACTTAAAATATAACTGGGGAAGAGCTGTCTCTTCTAAGTAGAATTGACCTTGATGACATGGATGGAGTAAAGTTTTCAGGACCTTCATTTGCTGATGTGACATGACACAAAATTACAAAAAACAGTTACCATCAATTTCATTATTAATTAATTAACTAATAATAATTAATTCTGTTATTATTAGTTAACACAATTAATTGATTCCATTATTAATTCCATTAATAATCAAAATATGGAATGTAAGAAGTATGAATCTAGTAAAAGTGGAAATTGCCAAAAATAAAATAGAGCACTTGAGGACAGATATACTAATGAGCAGAAATATTAATGAGTATTAATATTACAGTATTAATGATCAGAAATAGACTGGTATCTGCCATTGTGAATCAGACAATCATATGGTCTACTATCCTGGTAATGAATGACAGATTCAAGAATAATAGCAGCACTCATCATGAAGATGACATTTCAAGATTTATCCTGATACAATGCTATTGGTGATAATATCCACATGCCTACAAGGAAGACCAGTTAATATGACAATATTCAAATTTATGCACCAAACACTAACGTCAAAGATGAAGAAACTGAAGATTTTTACCAGTTTCTTTAGTTAGAAATTGATGCAACATGCAGTCAAGATGTATTGCTAATTACTGGTGATTGGAATGTGAAAGCTGGAAACAAAGAAGGATAACTAGGTGGAAAATATGGCCTAAGTGATAGAAATGATGCCAGAGATTGCATGATAGAATTTTTCAAGGCCAACTACCCATTCGTTGGAAATAATTTTTTCAACAACATCAACGATCACCGTAAATGTGAGATTTGCCAGATGAAATAAACAGGAATCAAATTGACTGCATCTATGGAAACAAACAATGGAGAAACTAAAAATCATCATTCAGAATAAGGCCTGGGACTGACTGTGGAACAGACATCTATTGCTCATATGGAAGTTCAAACTGCAGCTGAAAGAAATTTTTAAAAGTCCACAAGAGCCAAAGGACAACATTGAGTATATCCTACCTGAATTTAGAGACCATCTCAAGAATAGATTTCATGCATTGAAACCTAATGACTGAAGAAGAGATGAGTTGTGGGATGACATCAAGGACATCATGCCTGAAGAAAGCAAAAAGATTTAAAATATGGGAAAGAAAGAAAAGACCAACATGAATGTCAGGAAAGACTCTGAAAGATTTCTGGTAAGATGGAGGAATGGGCAGACAAGCAACACAGACCCTTTTTAACAAAGAAAAGAAAAACCAATTGACATGTTGCGCCCAGATCTTGGATCCCCAAAAACCACCAAGGAGCCGATTCCACTGCAAAAGCATGTTGTTGTTGTT
>NW_006922958.1:129980-132012 GCF_000298275.1 Orycteropus afer afer | reverse complement strand
CTGCAGGGACGACTGTGCTGGTGGCCTATGACTAGGAAGGGAAAGAGCAAGGAGGGAGACGACCTGAGCTGTTGACTTTCTGCTGTCTGGAGAGTGCAGCCATTTTGATTGTTTACTCTTGGCAGCCATTTTGGATATTTAAAGTGATTGAGGGCACAGCCATTTTGAACCATTACAAGTGGCAGCCATTTTGGATATTTAAATTGACCATTTTTCATCTCTACAAGTAGCAACTATTTTCTATTTTAAAGTGATGCATTCTCATTCGGATTCCATGGACTTAAGAATAGGCTCTGTTCGCCAAGGTCAGCAGGGACATACAAGGGGCTGACAACAGGAAAGGAGACAGGTGGTAAGTGTATAAGTGCTGTCAACTAGTGAATAGAGGAGCACAGCACAGTACCCTGCTTGTGTAGATAACATACAAAGAAAACGAAAATCATGGGCAAGTCACTTCAACATACATCATCAGTCATAAACACTAAAATGTCACAATGCCTCAGAGACAACAGAGCATCATAGTCTACACAAAGAAACAAGATAAAGCAGGAGAAACAAGGGACCAGGATACAGACCCAAAACACATCCCTGAGGAAGAAGCAGCATTGGAACACCCTGATAATTAATTCAAAAGAATTATATTTAGGAATCTTCAAAGGATTGTGAGACAGATCAAGGAAAACACTGACAAAACCCTAGAAGAATTTTGGAAGAAAATACAAGAACAAAATGACAAAATAAATGGGAAATTAGAAATGATACAATACCTACAGATAGAAATCCAGACGATTAATACTAAATTGTCAGAAATAGATAACACGTTGAAAGGGCAAAGGAGTAGAATTGAGGCAATGGAAGACAGAATTAAGGAGATTGAAGATCAATACCTGAATACTTCTTTGGAAAGGGATCAATCAGAAAAAAGATTAAAACAAAATGAAGAAAGCCTAAGGTCCATGTGGGATACTATAAAAATGAATAACTTACATGTCATTGGAATTCCAGAACAGGAAGATAAAAATAAAACCACTGAGAAAATTGTCCAAGATTTGTTGGAAGAGACTTCCCTGATATTATGAAAGATGAGAATATATCCATTCAGGAAGTCCAACAAACCCCAAACAGGATAGACCCTAAATGAAAATCATCAAGACATATCATCATCAAATTCACCAAAACCAAAGACAAAGAAAGAATCATGAGAGCAGCATGGGGAAAAAAAAAAGTTACCTACAAGGGGCAACCAATAAGACTAAGCTCAGATTTATTGGCAGAAACCATGCAGGTGAGAAGACAATGGGATGGTATATATACAAGCTGAAAGAGAAAAATTTCCAACCAAGAATTATATACCCAGCAAAATTTTCCCTCAAATATGGTGGTGAAATTAGGACATTTTCAGATAAGCAGAAATTAAGGGAATTTGTTAAAACCAGACCAACCTTACAAGAAATGCTAAAGGGAGCCCTTTGGAGAGAAGCAACAACAGCCAACAACAACTGACCATTAACACATAAGATGATATAACCCAGAAACTAACCCAGCTATGGAAGTATCCAAAGTAAATAAGCCTATAAGATTGTAAACAGGGAACCAGAGACAACAATTGACACATGAGGACAACTACAAGCCAAAAAGTGGGAAAAAACTGTGTTGTTACAGAACTTTTAGATGGTAGGTAAGTCAAGACAACCACAAGATAGAACAGACTGTTCTAAACTTGGAAAGAAAACTATAAATCACAGAGTAACCTCAAAGAAAAATGATAAACCTTTACATCAAAATTTTAAAAAATGACCAGCACAAATATTTAGCAAATAATATTTAGCAAACAATAGTGGCAGTCAGCCCCAGGGACAACTCAGGGACTCACAAAACAGCAGGGCAGAAGAGCAAGAGAAAGGGGATTAAAAGCCAGGAAGCCAGACAGCGGTACAGTCAGCCACAGGGACCCAGTTGGGGTGATACGAGAGGTCTCCAACAGCAAGACAAACTTGTCTGTCGGTTTGTCCTACTGTGGTGACATGTAGAC
>NW_006922958.1:96767-97514 GCF_000298275.1 Orycteropus afer afer | reverse complement strand
GCCCTTAGTCACCCTTCAGATCTGAAACTGAACTTACCCCAGTGCCTCAACTATCAGCCAAACAATAGACACGCCTACTGAGGTGTGCACGCCTTAGAGCAATAAAAAGTAAGAGATCAAAGGGAGCAGTATTTGCCCAGGGATAAAGCTTAGAAAGCAGGAACGAGTAGGAAAGAAGAATAATTGGAAATGGTGATCACAGGGAGGAAGTGGGAAGAGTGCTGTTGATGCCAGGAAACAAAATGTATATGAACTTTTGAATGGAAAATGAATTTACTCGGTAAACTTTCATCCAAGTCATAATAAAAAAGTTAAAATGAAAAAAAAATCAGATGAATACTATGGAGAAATCGCTTTATATCCATGCTATGTTCAAGACATAATTTAAGAGCTAAAAGGACTTTAGGGATCGCATAGCCCAATCACCTAATTTTACAGATGAAGAAACCAAAGCCTAGAGAGGTTAAGTGGCTTGTCCAAGGTCACATAGTTGCCCAGTGGCACAGATAGGACTAGAAAGAACCCAGGTCATCTTACATGCATTCCTCTCTAGGCATTACTCTGTTTCTCCAAAGCTGCATTGTTTTCAAATTATGAGTGACTCAGCTCACTCCACAGGGAGGACAAAGAACTAATTTCCTTCTGATTGAAATGAGGCAGTCACAGGGTTTCACACAAGAAAATTGAAAAATGATATATGTAGCTTATTTCTTTGCTCCTTTTTGGTTTTGCCCCTGGATCGAGAGG
>NW_006922958.1:94992-95977 GCF_000298275.1 Orycteropus afer afer | reverse complement strand
TTGGCTTTCTGTGAAATTGTTCATCTTTGATGCCTTACTTAGGATCACATGAAATCTGCCTACCTATGAGTAAATTGAACCTGCCTATCTTGTTTGTTCATTTTGTTTTTGTTTCTGTGCTGGTATTGATACTGTTTGCTCATTTATTCTTTCAGTATTTATAAGTTCTTACTACCTGTTTGGCATTATGATACATGTTAGAGATACAATGTGAAAATAAATCCCTGTATGTACCCTGGAGAGGTTGCAGTCTAGTGGGGAGAGAGAGAGAAGTAACCAATGCAGTCTGATAATTGATGTTATCAAAGTATTCTTGAGGTACTTCAGAATAACAGAGGTGAGGCAGTTACTTAACTGAGGTAGACAAAGTAAGCTATCTTGGAGAAGTTAATGTTGAAGGAAAATTAGGAGCTGGAAAGTAAGAGATGGAAGAAATAAAAAAGATCAGAATGTTCAAAGGCAAGGAAGCTGACATAGCCTAGTGCATCTGGGGATCCACATAGTATTCAGTTGGACTAGACTTATAGTTGGAGGGATGGAGGAATGAAAGAAGAAACTGGAGAAGTAAGCAGGGGAAAGCTTCATAGGCTGAAGAAGGTTAAGAGCCAGTGAATGGTCATACTTTCTAAATACTCTTACTAAGCTTACCACTTTAATAGGGGTTAATGTGCCATAATGGAAAGATCATGGTCTTCGATGTCAAACAGATCTATGGTCAATAGATCTTAACTGTGGATCTTTGGCAAGTTATTTAACTACTTGGAGTGGACTACTTTGTATTTAAAAATAAGGATGATTATTTTTGCCTTTTATGGTTATCGGGAAGATTCAATAAATTAATAGATATAAAATCATCCAGCATAAAACTGTTGTTCTCGTGGGTATATGTATGGATAGATGGGTGGACAGGCTAAACGATTAGGTATGTCTATGAAATGGGGAGTGTATCCAAGAACATATATAGGGTTGGCAGACAATGGTCCTA
>NW_006922958.1:93186-94152 GCF_000298275.1 Orycteropus afer afer | reverse complement strand
CAATGACATGAGACAAAGTATATGTGAACTGCTGTATGGAAAGTGAATTTGCTCTGTAAATCTTCACCCAAATCACAATAAAAAAAATAAAAAAATTGTTGTTGTTGTTATGTGCCATCGAGTTGGCCCCGACTCATAGAGACCCTTCCTTGGGTTTCCAAGGTGGTATCTCTATGGAAGTAGATTGCCCAACCTTACTTCCGAGGAGTGGCTGGTAGGTTTGAACTGCCAGCCTTCTGGTTAGCAATCAAGTGCCTTAGGCACTACGCCACCAGAGCTCCCAGCATAAAACTGGGAAATAATATTTGTTCATCTTACATTCTCCTTTCTTTTCTTCCTTCCTTTATTCCATTCCCATCCTAACTTATCCTCCATTACTTCTCTCTCTCCTACAATTTGCTATCTATAATAGAAACTGTGGGTGTTAAGATTGACTCAACTTCATTTTTAATTAAGTAAGAGATATTTAGAAAACAGTTTGTGCATCTTCTGTCCTCATAGTAGAATATGTACGTGACCACTGCAGTGTCCACAATTGAGTGGATCTGCTCACTATTGCTCGGTGACTTATTAAAATGAGTTCTCATAGACATGAAGCATTTCTACAATTTGCAATTAGAACTTTACCTGCCAAAAACTGTTGCAGCTGTGGTAACATTGAATTCATTCTTGCATTCCTCCTCTTCCCAAACTGCCAGCAGCCTGTATTTTGGAAAAAGCAGACATTGTTTTGCTTTTTGTGTTTTTCCAGTGTGACAATAAACAATTATTTTGTTTGAGCTATGAAGATATCTGAACATTTTTTATATGTTAAAATGCAAAGGTCATTTTCAATATATTCTGTGTGGATAAAAATTGCAAGAGGCTAAGGTGCTTAAAAGGAGCTCTGATAGCATAGTTCTTAAGGCACTTGACTGCTAACCAGAAGGCTAGCGTTTCAAATCCACCAGCCACTCCTCAGAAGGA
>NW_006922958.1:89618-90966 GCF_000298275.1 Orycteropus afer afer | reverse complement strand
AATGGAGCTCTGGTGGCACAGTGCCTAAGGCATTTGACTGCTAACCAGAAGGTTGGCAGTTCAATCATACCGGTCACTCTGTGGAAGGAAGATGTGGCCATCTACTTCCATAAATATTTACCATCTCAGAATCCCAAAGGGGATCACTATGAGTCAAAATTGACTTGATGGCAGTAGGTTTTGTTTAATTACTCTATTAATGTAGCTTAAAGTCAAATTAGATACTGTTGGTAGTCACATCACAATGTTATATCATTTTGAACTTAATATAGGGTAAAAATAATGTATATCACCTATTATTATTATTTATTTCCCCAAACATGATAGGTCAGCCTTATTTTCTTTAATCTAAATAATTTATTATTAAGATAATGAACATGAGAGAACAAGGAAATTTTCCATTGGAAATGCTCTAATACAGAAGTTCTTTACCTGAGACCTATGGACCAATACAACTTTGATGAACTTTATGTGAAATGTGTGCATATGTATGTTTTTTATGAAAAAATTATCCAGAGCCTTTATTAGATTACTAAAGGTGTGCAGGTTTCAGATGAATTTAGTAACTCCTGCTCTAAAGTGGCATCCAAATACTCTGGCTATAGCCATTCAAGCACTTGAGAAAAATCTATTGGAATGGTTGTCCAGCCAATGCTTCTCCATCTGGAGTACATGTTGTTGTTGCTGTTGTTATGTGCCGTCGAGTTGGACCCGATTCATAGCGACCCCTCTTTGGGTTTCCAAGGTGGTATCACTATGGAAGTAAATCACCCAACTTTCCTTCTGAGGAGTGGCTGGTGGGTTTCAACTACCAGCCTTCAGGTTAGCAGTCGAGTGTCTTAGGCACTACCCTACGAGTGCATGGATATCATGAAAGACCTTGTCAAATGCCTTGTTAAACTTCATGCATAATCTGTACTTCATCTATCTCTGAGTTTCAAGGCTATTAGCCATGTCAGAGAATGAAATGAAGTTTGTTTGAGCTAACCATTGCTTGCTTATTCTTTTAGGTGCTCATGAAAAATTATTTCATTAATTTATTTTAGAATCTTTCTTATGAACCAAGTATTCCATAAGTATTTGTTGAGTTCCTACTAAGTGTCAGGCATTAGTCTAAGCACTGGAGCTAAAACAGTGAGCAAAACAGACAAGATCTTTGCTCACATGGAACTTATGCTCTAGTGAGGGAGGCAGACAATAAACAGAAAGAAAAAATAATTCCAGATTAATCATTGTTGTTGTTGTTGTTGTTAAGTGCCATCGAGTCGTTTCTGATTCATAGCAACCCCATGCACAGCAGAACGATTAATCATTGTTGTTGTTGTTGTTGTTATGTGCCGTCGAGTCA
>NW_006922958.1:72148-82003 GCF_000298275.1 Orycteropus afer afer | reverse complement strand
ATCACTACGGAAGTAGGAATGCCCAACCTTCCTTCCAAGGAGTGGCTGGTGGGTTTGAACCGCCAGCCTTCTGGTTAGCAGTCAAGTGCCTTAGGCAAATGTCCCTTAGTGACAGCTAAAATAAAAAGTTACAAGGGAGTTTCAAAGTTTCAAATTAAAGATCACATATTCAAGGAAAAACAAACATACAAACAGAAAAACCCGTAAGATGAAGAATTTTTACTTAACAAATAGCTGCCATGACAAATTAATTTTTCAGTTCCCAAATTATGATTTAGAAATAGAGCATACTGGAGATTTATAACTGAGTTTGTATCTTCCAGTGAAAAAGAAGTAAATTACTCACTTGGAACTGTATGTTAACTCAGAACACTAAAGTTCATTTTTCTGAAAATGAAGTCTTCATTAATACATGGCAATCAAATAAATATATAATAAACCTACAAAATGAGTAATCTAAAAAAAAAAAGAAAAGAAGTAGGAAATGAATACTCTAGGCAAAGAGAACAGCAATGCAAAGGCCCTGAGGCAGGGACATTCTTTGAGTATTTAATTAACCGAAAGAAATCAATCTGATTAATCCATAGCGAATACTAGGGAGAATAGTTAAGTGATAGAGTTGAAGAGATAGGCAGATAAGGACTTTCAATAGTAAAGGGTGTATGTAGACTTTAGTCTAAATGCAGTGACTGTTTTAGGAAGAAGGATGGTTTTGTGGTTTGATTTACATTATTAGAAGCATCTTATTGTTGTGTGGAGAATAGATTGCGAGGAGTGATTTTGGAAAGGAGTCACTGTAGTATATTTAATTGTGGAATCTACTTTCTTTCTCTTCTTAAAAGATAGAAAAGAGAAAGGATTGTACCTCCAGTCTTTGAGGACTTCATCCATGGTTCCTCAAAGACCATACAGGTTTTCAATTATGCACTTTCTTGGATTTAATTAATCTATCCCAGAAGACCAAACCAAAAGGCATTTGAAGCACAAGGTTTCTTTCTTTCTTTTTTTAATATAATCTCTTCAACCTTCTTGGGCTTCAGTTACTTCTTAGCTGATAGTTGATTGTTACCCTTTTCAGCCTGAAAATAATTCTCTTTAACAGGGAAGACAGAAACAAAATAGAATTTAAAGTATTCTACTTTCCTCATATCATCCATCACCCTGGGCAGTTACTCTGGTTAATTTAGGTATTCACTTTTTTTTTCCCTTGCTACAACAGGTAATTTACAATTGTATAGTTAGAATTGTCTTTTTGAAAGTTTCCTTGAAACTATCTTGAATTCCTGTTTCCCATACTAACTCTACCACTTAGTACCTTGCCTAAAGTATTTAATCTATTTGTGTCTGTTTATTCAACTGTAAAATGGGAATAATATTAGTATCTACCTCAGAATTGTGAGGAGTTAATGAGTTAAACATGTAAAATGCTTTTTGTAATGGTAGGCACATAAAGAATGTTCAATCAATGTTGGCTACTAGCTATTATTATTATTTTACTTTGGGCATGGTCTTTCGATTCCATACCACTATACCACTCTAGTATGATAACCTTATGATACCTGTTCCTGGATTCAATTATAGACATCTTGACTCTTGTTTCTGTTCACTTTTATAGTATCGATTCCTTTGGTAACATTTTGGAGGGAAGTTACAGCAAGTTGAGTTTGAGTCTTGGTTCTGATATTTACTCTGGTGGAGTAGTGCCTAAGGCATTTGACTACTAGCCAGAAGGCTGGTGGTTCAATTCCACCAGCCACTCCCAGGAAGGAAGGTTGGGCAATCTACTTCCATAGTGATACTGCCTCAGAAACCCAAAGAGGGGTTGCTATGAGTCAGATCCTGACTCCACAGCAGTAGTTGCGTTTTGAATACAGGAACAGGGAGTAATCTCTCAAGTCCTCAGCTTCCTCTTTAGAAAACTGGAATAATAACATCTTCCAGTTTAAGGAGGACTGAATGAGATAAGATATGTAAAGCTACTATTGTTATTTGCCATTGATCCAGCTCCAAGTCATGATGACTTCAGTTATAGAAGGACAAAGTGTTGCCTGGTCCTGAACCATCTTCGAGATAATTGTTGGATTCTATTGATGTGCTATTGTTTAGTGCCTTCCATCCCAAAGGGCTTATCTTCCAGTACTATATAAGATAATATTCTGTTATGATCTGTAAGATTTTCACTAATTTTTGGAAGTAGAGTGCTATGCCTCTCTTCCTACTCTCTTAGTTTGGAAGCTCCCCTGAAACTTGTCTGACATGAGAGAGTCTGCAGGCATTTGAAATACCAGTTGCATAGTTTCCAGCATCACGGCAACACATGATCTACTACAGTATAACAAATTGTTAGATGGATGGTGGTAAGATATGAAAGAGCCTAGCATGTACTAAAGGCTCAATAAATTCAAATCTACATCCCTTTTCAGTGATTTCATGTTGTCTCAACTTTATTTTATTTTATTTTTTTTTAAAAAAATACAACTGCCATTGAGTCAGTTCCAACTTATAGCAACTCCTCCTTGGGTTTCCGAAGCGGTATCTCTACGGAACTAGATTGCCCCGTCTCTAATTGAGAACTCTTCCAGGAGTACAATACTCAGGATAGGATCTCTCTTCTACTCTGGTCTTCTGGCCAGTTAGGCTACCCTTCTCAATTCAGCAAATTTATGTCCATTCATTGCCTGTGCTTGGCACTTTGCTGCTCATGAATGACCATTAGTCACACCAAGTTACTCCCATTCTTCCATTGTGGGGCCAGCTTGAGATAGACTCAATTTACAGTGTACAACACAATTAAAAAAGACTATCAGATGAGCTCTGGTAGCATAGTGCCTAAGGCATTTGACTGCTAATCAGAAGGCTGATGGTTCAAACCCACCAGCCACTCCTCAGAAGGAAGGTTGGGCAATCTACTTCCGTAGTGAGACTGTCTTGGAAACCCAAGGAGGGGTCGCTCTGAGTAGGGTCCAACTCCACAGCAGTGAGTTGGGTTGCTTTTTTTTTAATTCCTTACTGGCCTTGAGTCTATCCCAACTGTGCTATCTAGAGGCTCTGACCCTGGTAGTCCCTTTCACAAAGCACCAAATCCTGTTCTTTAAACCCACCATTTCCTGGCTCCAGAAGCCTGTTTTGAGTGAACTGCTCACCTTGAACTATCACATTTCTATCTTCTTGGCTTCATGTATTACTTCTTTGGAACTTCCTGTTCTTATGCCATACATGAGAGGCTTACTCTGATGACTAATAAGGCTAGTTGGAACCAAGTCTGAACTCCCCACACACTGGCCCGTTGGCTTTGTTCCTGTAATCCCACCAGGCTTTATGCCTCAAACCATTGGAAATGATAAAGGATCATGTGTGGACGTGGTGTGTCTTCTTTGGATAAGACCCTTCCTTGAGCTTCTTAAATCTCACTATACTTTTCTTTACCTACTAACCATAGTATGCAAACTTGAAAATCATTACATAGAGTTCTTTAATTATTTTTCAATGTGAAAAAATGCCTTTGAAAATCATTACATAGAGTTCTTTATTTGCTAATGTGAAAAAATGGCTTTGGCCAAATTTATTTTAATTTGCTGTTTTTCCTAATGCTATGCATTATACATCTTTCTTTAAAAATTTTTTAAGAACAAATTAATATGTTAAAGCTAGAGCCACCTTCCTTTTGGACTTACACCCATGTGGGGTGGGTGTGTGAGGTTTAAAAGTAAAAACAAAGCTTATGGCCATTGTAATGATTAAGTGTTTGCATTTTGTTCTTATGAAGGTCTTCTTATAAAAACAGATTTTTACTGTTGACATCTGTAATTATGATCTTTGTCATGAAAATGAGGTTACCTAATGGGGAAGATATTGTCAAATGTTGACATTCCAGGAAATATCACTGTAGAAATCAAAGCTCCAAAATAGAAGAGAATGCCAGATTTGAGTAGAGAAAATGAGGGGAAAGATCAATCAATAGTGAAGAAAGAATGAGACTACTTTTCAGTCTTTGGATATGATGGAATTGAAGTAACTTTGAACTTTAAGGATTTTTGAGATGTCTTTTGGTATGGGAGCTAACACCATAGAATTTATATACTTGTTTAAAGAAGAGAATAAACTTTTTATGTTCTGATCTATGAAATTGATCTAGATTTTGTAGAGAAATATATCAAGGGATCTGGATAGTGAGGTTCCCAGCTTCTTGATGGATTTTATTTATGGTTTGAAGTTTATTTTGGTACTGAAAAGAGCTTAAGTTCAAAGAATGTTTTTCTTTTAAATCTTAAAATCTTAACGGAGATAAATAGCCTTGGCTTTGTGTAACTAGACTCTTGTGGGAGTTGGTAATTTATTGTGAAATGTTGGGACAAAGGTAATTAAAGGTAAAAAGTTAGTAATCAATCACCCGACAAGTGATTAAATGTTTTGAATGTGCCAAGCATTGTGCTTGCAGTCCTGCTAAGTACAAGTTGCAATTTGTTTGGGGAGACAAGATTGAGGGAGATGCCATTTTATATCTCCTGATATAAATTTTTGTATATGTGTTTTCAAACTTCTTGCTCTAAGCTGAATCTAAATCAGCTGAATAAGAGCAAATTTCAGAGTGAGCTAGATGCTAGCTTAATGTGAAATAACGTGAAATTTGGTTTCATGACTTAAAAACTGTCCAAAGAAACCAGTGATGAGAAAAGTAATCAAGCCAGGGCCCATACAGTGTCCTAATTATTCTCATATCCCAGTGTTAACTTTTTCCTATTGCTTCTTTGCTCAGGAGAGAAAAAAGCACTGTTGAGGGGTGCGTGTGGGATGAGGCAGGGAGATGGAGAGGAAGGTAGGAATCAACATAGGAACAGGTCTTCCTTTCTTTCTGAGAACTCTTCTCCCTTTCCTTGTATTTGAGAAGCCCTTGCATGTACAGCCTAACTACAGGCCTGGTGCATTCTGGCCACAGTGGATTCTTTCTCCTTTAAACTCTCCTCAGTGCTGCTTAAATTGTTTCTCTCATAGTGCCTTGTACATGTTATTGTTGTTGTTATGTGCTGTTGAGTCGGACCCGACTCATAGTAACTCCTCCTTGGGTTTCCAAGGCAGTATCACCATGGAAGTAGATTGCCCAACCTTCCTTCTGAGGAGTGGCTGGTGGGGTTGAATCTCCAGCCTTCTGGTTAGCAGGCAAGTGCTTTAAGGCACTACACTACCAGAGCTCCTACCAGAGGCGTTCATTTAAAAAAAAACAAAAACGAATGGAATGGCCCATTTGTAATTGTAATGGAGAATCAAGGACTAGAAATAATTACCCTGATGGCTCCACCTCACCCTTTGAAAAAAAGCTTCACTTCATCTATTGTGTTTTATTTAAAAACGCAATATTTATTTAAAAAGCTGTACATAACTTATTATAAACAACCCATTCAGTACACCAAACAGAAAGAAGAAAATATGAATCATCTAAAATCCAGATATTTATGAGGCTCTCAGTCTGTGTATTTGTAAAATGAGGGTAATTATTGTGCTTATATCATATGGTTTGGAAGGAAGGTTGTGCAATCTACTTCCATAGAGATACTGCCTTGGAAACCCAAGGAGGGGTCTCTATGAGTTGGACTCGACGGCAGTGAGTTTTTTTTTTTATTATTATTTTTATATCATATGGTAGGAGCCCCTGCATGACACAAACTGTTAAGGACTTGACTACTAACCGAAAGCTTGGTGGTGGTTCAAACCCACCAGAGATGCCTCGGAAGACAATCCTGCTTCCGAAAGGTCACAGCCTTGAAAATCCTATGGAGCAGTTCTACTCTGTATTCCTGGGGTTGCCATGAGTCTGAATAGACTCCACGGCAGCTAACAATAACAATAACAAAATAAAATATCGTATGGTTGGTGTGGGGATTAAATAAGGCAATGCTGGGCACTTAGCTCTGGTGGTATAATGGTTAAGGCACATGAGCTCTGGTCATATAGTTGTTAAGTCATTTGGCTGCTAACCCAAAGGTTGGTGGTTCGAACCCACCAGCTGCTCTGCAGAAGGAAGATGAGGCAGTCTCCTTTTGTAAAGATTTAAAGCCTTGGAAAGCCAATGGGGTTTGCCATGAGTCAGAATTGACTCAATGGCAGTGGGTTTGGTTTGGTTTTGGACACACAGAAATGTGCTTAATAAATGTTAGCTATAATCCTCCTCATCACTAACATCATCATTATAAACAACAACCCATGAAAAATGGAAGGAAATCGAATTTACAGTCAGAGATGGTTTAGTAGTAGAAAAAGTGAGGTGGTGTCTATTCCTTTGCAAGTTATAGAGTTAGATAAAGGATTATCATAAAAATTAACATGATATGTTAACAGTACACGAAGGAGACGTTCTAGGGGGATTGTCCTTTAAGAAAATCATTTGCTGAGAGCAAATGGTAGTGGGGGGAACTGGGGTTTGAGAGAAGGTCTAATCACTAAGGTACCATTTGGCAATAAAGTCTATGAATTTGTGCTTTATTGCTGTGGAGAGTAAGATGAGAAAGTACATTTCCCCCTTCCTCCAGCTTTTTCAAACCTCCAGAACACTGAAGATAGACAAAGACAGTCATAAATGAAAATTTAAACGTCTAAAACAAAGGGAATGGTGTTTGGGGAAAAATGCAGGTAAACGAGAGATTGACTGAGATATGACTTAATGTAAAATGCTACCATAATGACTTTTTACTGCAGCAATTAGGAAAAAAATAAGGTTGTTTCAGACAACAGAAGTTGATTGGTGTGGGCATTAGAAGAAATAATCCGACAAATTTCGAACTGAAATTCAGCAAGCACTTTGGGACTAAGGAGCGGCCAGTGCCATTACTGATCCCCTGATAGGAGTGTATTGTTAGGTAAAAGAATTGCATACCGACATGATTTCTAAAGGTTAATAAGTGAGAAAAATGATACTTTTTTTTGATAAGTATTTGTCTTGATGAAGAAAAAAATATAGTAGTTAGTGGATGGCAACAAAAACACACCTTGAAAAAGTAATAAATTGGACATCGAGTTACATGTCTGAAGAGCAGGTTAGATTAACGGGGAAGTTATGAAAGAGCTTTATATTAATTTTAGCTTTGTGTCAGAAAAATCAATGTCATATATGGGTATTTTACAGACGCCTGAGGTTTACAACTCAATTGACTGGCTTGATTGGCAATAAGAACATTTAGGTGAACTGGATTTGTTTTTCTTGTTGTCGTTTTAATTGAGCATTGTTAACTCATGTATGAAGCAAAGCTATCTAACATATGAGCATCCTTACAAGAATAATACTTATCCAATTTTATTCATGTTTCTACATTTGTGTTAGTGCAACTCAAGATAATGTGCTGTTGAGAAGCAGAATACTCAGAGCAAGATCCATTGGTCTCCTTTCAGCTTCGGGAATAGATCATGTTCCTTTGGGTCTGGGAACCTTCACACATACTGGTCCTTCTGTTTGTACTGCTCTGGCCCTCACCCTTCCCTTTGCCTACCTGAACTCTTAATTATTTTTATAGTCCCATTTTAAATGACACCACACTAGGGAAGTCTTTCCTGATAAAAATGCCCTTTTAGCATTCTGAACTTGCTTTTTGTACCACTTAGCATAAGGCTGCCTGAGTGGTGTAAATAGTTATATACTTGGCTACTAACTGAAACATTGGTGATTCAAGTACACCAAGAATTACCTCAAGAAAAGGCCTGGTGATGTACTTCTGAAAGGTCATCCCACTGTCATGGCATTGATTCTAACTCATAGAGAGTCCCATAGGGTTTCTGAGGCTGTAAATCTTTACGGAAGTAGACTGCCTCATCTTTCTCCTGCAGAGGGGCTGGTGGGTTCCAACTGCAGCCTTTTGGTTAGCAGCCCAATGCCTTAACCACAGTGCCACCAGAGCGGCTCTGAAAGGTCATGTTGTTGTTGTTGTTGTTATATGCCGTTGAGTCGGACCCAACTCATAGTGACCCTTCCTTGGGTTTCCAAGGCAGGATCACGGCGGAAGTAGATTACCTCATCTTCCTTCCGAGGAGTGGTTGGTGGGTTTGAACCGCCAGCCTTCTAGTTAGCAATCAAGTGCTTTAGGCACTACGCTACCAGATCTCCCCTGAAAGGTCATGTTGTTGTTGTTGTTGTTTGCCGTCGAGTTGGATAGCCATTGAAAACCCTGTGGAGCACAATTCTATCCTAACACACATGGGATTGCCTTTAGTTAGAATTGACTTGATGGCAATTGGTAGTATAAATGTCATCAACTATTTTTTAGTTATTCATTTGTTGTCTCTTTACTACTAGACTGGTTGGAGGGGTTGCTCATCACTCACCCTCTCCTCTCCTGGGTTATAACGAATACGAACACGCACACAAAGAATGAAGAGCAGAGGCCAATTACCCCAAAATACTGGGGACATTGTTAAATGATGTAGATTAGGCCTGAGGCCAAAATGAGCCTTCCTACACCCTGGATTGAAGATACTTAGGTGGTGTAGTGGTTAAGGCATGGTTGATGGGACAGTCTGCTTCCATAAAGATTTACAGTCTTGGAAACCCAAGAAGGGGTTGCTATGAGTCGGATCTGACTTGATGGCAGTGAGGTTTTTTTTTTTTTTTAAGTGCTATTCTGGCCAGTTTACCTGTCTGGGTGAGGAGCAGGAAACGAAAGCAGAATCAGCAGACAGAGTGGCTTCCAGAAGTGGTGGCCGGCACAGCCTTTGTTACTTGTGGGAGAGACAGACAATGGGAGGGACAAAGCAGAGCCCCTTTCCTGGTATGGGAGACAAAAGGACTTCAGCCACTTGGGTAATGTGGGTTAGTCAGTGATTTAATCTGGTTGATAAGATTAGGCACCCCTTCCCTGGGGAGAACTGAATGGCCTAGTGAAGAGAAAGGTTAGTGAAAGTGAGAGCTAGGGGTGGTCTGGGGGAAGGAAGAAATCATCCCAGGGATCTTGTCTGTCTTATTCACCCACTTAAACAAAACAAAACAAAAAGTTTAGAGCAAAAAAGGAAAGTAAACCCTTCTTCTTAAAAATTATGTAAGTACAAAGTTGCTAAATTCCATTAGAAGTGGCAGGTATTTGAAAAACAAAGTCTAATTAGACATGTAAGACACTAAAATTGATTCTAAAAACAACACAAAACAAATGCAAAAACAATTTTTTATAAAGGGGCAATTAGAAAGTGCTTTTAAAACTAATTAGTAAAACAGTTTTAATCTCAAATCTTTTGCCTCTGGACATTTAGTAAGCAAGGATAAATTTCTAACAACTACCACCCACCCCCACAATCAATCAAAACTGTGGAGGTTAAAGGGTAAGATCTGGAAGTTCTTAGAAGCCTACAGGCAGTTATTAGTTCTATCAGTTCTCTTAGCTTAATCTGCATCCTGGGTTTATAGTTAATGTACAGGAGTCATCGTTAATGTCTAAATTTTGGTCTTTAATATTTGACATGTTTTTTTTCTTTTATCTGAGTACTTCATACATAATTTGGAGCTCTGGTGGTGCAGTGCTTAAGGCGGTTGTCTGCTAACCAGAAGGTTGGTGGTTCAAATCTACCTACTGCTCCCTGGAAGGAATATGGGGCAATCTACTTCCATAAAGATTTATTGCCTTGGAAACCCAGTGGGGATCACCATGAGTCAGAATTGACTCGATGACAGTGTGTTTGGTTTGATTTTGGTTTTCATACATAATTATATAGGCTATGTATACATAGGTGTTTCCCTGACTTCTCCATGATTCCCTCCTGTGACTTCCCAGTTTATAATTGTCAAGGTTTCTGTGAATTAAAACTGTTAGTATTCAGGCAGAATTTTTCTGAAGTTCAGAATTTGTGGTTATTCACAGAAAACATTTTTTTCTTTATATTATT
>NW_006922958.1:61997-71749 GCF_000298275.1 Orycteropus afer afer | reverse complement strand
CTGAGGGATCCTACATGACAGTGTAGAATGACCCCATAGGATTTCCTAGGCTGTAATCATTATGAGGGGGCTCTGGTAGTGTAGTGCCTAAGGCATCTGACTGCTAACCAGAAGGCTGGTGGTTCAAACCCACCAGCCACTCCCGGGAAGGAAGGTTGAGCAATCTACTTCTGTAGTGATATTGCCTCAGAAACCCAATGAGGGGTCCCTATGAGTCAGACCTGACTTGACAGCAGCAGGTGTTTTTTAGGGTCTTGAAGTTGACGCATGTACAAGGTGCTATGGGAGTACAAAGGATGAAATGAGTAATTCTTTCCCAAGGAGTCAAGTATGGCTTCCTGGTAGAAATGCCATTTCAGTAGGCATTAAAGGATGTGTAGAGAGTGAGTACCTTCCTAACAAAGAAAACAGCACATACAGAAAAAAGAAATTATTAAAGGGCATATATTGTTGGGGAAACATGAGATGAAAAATGTCTTCATTCTCTAGTGCTGCTGTAACAGGCACATCACAAGTAGATGGGTTTACAAACAGGAATTGAACTCTTACAGTTTAGGAGGCTAGAAGTCAGAGTACCAGCTCTAGGGGCTGGGTGAAGGCCTCTCGACTTTGGGCTTCAGCTCTCCCTCTTATTCCAGGCCAGTGGAGCTAGAGGTATCTCCTAACTCAGGCAGCTGCTGGATGCTGAGGCTGACATAACCAAGGTCGGCAGGTAAAATTGCAGACCACTGGATCAAGTCGAGGAACTAGAGATGAAGACTCAGCCAAACGCAGAGTCTAAATGTGCCAAAAGTTTCTCTGTATATACTGAAGTAGGCCGCACTACAAAGGCAGCTCCCTTTCCACTGATTAATGTCTCCCCGCAGATTCCACCATGGAGGTGATTACAATTTCTCCATGGGGAATAACTGTATCTAGCTGCTAAGGCACTTAGACCATGGCCCAGCCAAGTGGACACACAATCTTAACTACCACAAATAGTTTCTGTGGTAGGAAAATATTTTTTTAAAAATGCCAGAGGATTGAAGTGCTGAGTATAAAAAGAGCTTTTATAATTCAATGAGAAAAAGATGAACATTTCAGTAGAAAATGAACAAACATTAGTATAAAAACATTTATTGCATGTGTACCATGTTTAAAACATGACAGCAACAAATACAACAACATACTCACTACCCTTATGGAGCTTACAGTCTATTGAGAGATGCAGACAAGTAGATAAGATAATTAAATTTTAGTGTGATTAAGTTATCATCAGAATACATAAGAGGGGAACCTAATCTATACCTGAGGTGCCAGTGAAGGTTTCCTGAAGAAAATAGCTTCTGAACTTTAAAGGTGGAAAGTAGGTGGAAGGTAGCCAGAGAGAGATAGAAGGTGTCTAGGGGAAGAAGGAGGCGATGAGCCATCTAACCATACCCGTGGATCGAGAGATAACATGATGTATTTGGAAAGAATGAAGACATTTCATTATTTCTGCAGCACAGGAGGCAAGGGCAGAAGTGATAAGAAATGAACAGAAGTCAGATCATGTAAGTCTTGTAAACCACTTTAAGAAGTTTGCATTTTCTTAAGGAAGCCACTGAAATGTTCTAAGCAGGGAAGAAATATCATGATTAGATTTGGGCTTTAGCCATTATGACTGACAGCAGTGTGGAGAATGGATTGGAATGGGTAAGATCTGAGGCCAGGGAACTATTTAAGAAGCTGTTACTTGTAACCTAGATGAAAGGTGATGGTGGCCTGAATAAAGGGCATTGGTGGGAACAGAGAACAGTGGATGGATATGTAATTTATTTAGAAGGGAGCACTGATAGAGCTTTGTGATACAATGTGGTAGAGGTGGCAGTGAAAAGAAGTAGCGGCAAGTTTGGGAAATAAGGTGATGAGTAATGTTCTGGAGATGTTGAGTTGTAGGTGTCTAATGGAAATTATTGGAAGGCACTTGGTTATATGGGTCCGGAACTCAGGAAAAAGTACTTGTAGAGATAAATATTTGGGAACCATCAGCATATGGATGATAATTTTTATCAAGAGGTAATTCAGAGATGGTGAGTAGTATAACCAGAGAAGAGGGTTCAGTACAGAACACCGAGATAGAACCCTGCCATTTAGGAATGGACAGAGGAGGAAATACAACCCAAAGGCTCTTTAGAAGTGAGGATGGTGATACTTTGACTTTCTTACTTTGGACACATCATCTGGAAAGACCAATCACTGGAAAAGGACATCCTGTTTGACAGAGGGTCAGCAAAGTGACGGAAACCTTCAAGGAGATAGGATTCAAACACAACAATGGATTCAAACATACTGCTAAAGAAAAGTTTCCTAGACATTTAAACTGGAGTTTCTTGGCCTGGGCTTACACCAACCTAAACTTAACCCTTTTGTGACTTATGGGACATATATCACCCACCAACATTTTCACCCTCTCAAGTTTCTTGGGAAACTGCTATCCCAGTTGTAGTAAGTGCTACCACCTGGCAGGGACCTGTATAACTGAGTGAATCTGGAGAAACAGGCCTCAACCTGCCAATCTTACTGCCAGAGGCCACTTGGGACATATGTTTCCCTCATAATTGCATCAAAATCCATAGTACTTTATTGTTTTTTTTCTTGAGAAACATAAGCATGCCTTCCATTAAAACACATGGTCTCAAAAAATAATTCAAAGCAGATAGTAATTTGGTCACGAAAGGGTTAAGTATGTTTTCGCTTGTTTCAAATGTCTGACTTCTAGGAAACAGAAACTTACCACCAGCCAAGCAGAAGCTGCCAAGCTTATATAAAGCCAAACTCACTTCCCTTGAGCCAACTCCGACTCATAGAGACCTTCATTGGGTTTCCTAGGCTGTAAATCTTTACGGAAGCAGATTGCCTCATCTTTCTTCCGTGGAGCAGATGGTGAGTTCAAATTGGCAACATTTTGGTTAGCAGCCAAATGCCTTAACCACTAAACTGTCAGAGCTCTTTGTCTAGCTTATATAGCACACAGCTATTCTTACATAACTCAGCATTCATGTCCAAGTAAGGTAAAATGCTAAGTTCCAACGAACACAAGCTTCAGGTTTGCTTTGCTTTCATGTTTGGATAATAAAAGTCTTCCTCTCTGGCTTTTCTTTGGAGTTCCCAGCTACTCTAGATTTGAGTTGCTGCCTGATTCATGAACTGTTGTGTGCTAAAATAAACCCACCAGTGTATTATTAATGACTGAATTTTTCTTTTTCAATACCTACGATTGTGAAGATGGAGCAGAGTCAGGCAAAGTTTTGTTCTGTTACACGTATAGTCACAATGAGCTGGAGCTGACTGGATGGCAACTAACAACAATAACAATCAATGAGGACAAGTCCTTAAAGAAGGAAGGAAGAGGAAGAACAGTGTAGTGTTTTGCCATGGAAGCTAACAGTAGATAATGTTAAAAAAAAAAAAAAAAAGGAAAAAAAAAAGTCGTTAGTATCAAATGTTGCTGAGTAGTTAAGTAAGGAAAACATTGAAGAGTGTCCATTGGATTTAGTAACAAGGAGATTAATGGTGACCTTATGTAGAGCGATTTGGAGTGTTGGGGAGGCATCTCAGGCATGCAGGAGTGAGTGGGAAGTGAATTAATAATAGGAGTCAGGCAAAGGGACATTAATGTTCAATTCACAAAACAAGAAATACAAAGGGTCAATAAATATAAAGAAGTTTAACCTCACTAGTAACCCGAAAAATTACAAAATAAAATGAGATATCTATTTTTTTAACCAGTTAAGTTGACAAAGATAGAAAATAAAATTTTATTGCCATTCTCACACTGTGGAAGTGTCACTTGATACAACTTTATGGAAGGTGATTTGGCAATACCAGAATTTTTTAAATGTGCATACACTTCAATAAAACAATTCTTGTCAGAGAAATGAAAACATATTCCTTATTATGCCTTTGTATTTTGGCTGTTCTCTACTATGACATCATAATAGTTTGCAAGTGAGAATACCAAGAATTCTAAAAGGGAAAATATGTGTGGTTTTGCATTTTTATTGCTATTATTTTGTTTTTTAATAATGGAGTAAAGGATTCATTTTGGGAGTATGGTTCTGGTGGTTCAGTCCCTAAAGCATTTGACTGCTAACCAGAAGGCTGGCGGTTCAAACCCACCAGGCACTCAGAAGGAAGACTAGGCAATCTACTTCCATAGAGATACCTCCTCAGAAACCCAAGGAGGGGTCACTATGAGTCAGATCCGACTTGACGGCAGTGAATTTGGTTTTGGATATCTTTGAGAGGACATGTAGTCCCAGGCTTTGAAAAGACTCAGAAGAGAATTGTGTGATTGATTGTTTGACAGACGTTCAAATAAAAAGCAAAAATCAGTATTTATTTATGATGTGATCAGTGGTGAATGACAATATAATTTTTATTTTGTATCTTTCTCAACCTGACTATACACTTGGACCTCATTAGATGGAATACACAAGAATCTAGTTGACTATATCTGTGGAAAGAAGCAACATCAATAGAGGCTCAATATCATCAGTCAAAACAAGGTGAAGAGCTGACTGTGGAACAGACCATCAATTGTTCATATGTAAGTTCAAGTTGAAGTTGAAGACAATCATGACAAGTCAACGAGAGCCAATATTCTGAAAAAACAAACATAGTTTTTAAAAAGTTTGAGAGCCAGTTCTCTATTTGTATGTGTGTATATTTATAAAGATACGTGTAATTTGCAGATATCATTGAATAAGTTTACATTGATTCTGTATAAGCAAATATATGCATATAAATATAATTATCTAACAGAATATAAAGTTCATGTTAGATTTATTTATATAAAAATGTAAAAAGGCTGAGGTTCAATTTTAGCTGAAAAAAGTAGAAAACAGGATAATGATCTCATTGCTTTGATAATCCAATTCCCTAAGCTAGCCAGACCACGGGAGCTCTGGTAACATAGTGGCTAAGGCACTTGACTGCTAACCAGAAGGCTGGCGGTTCAAACCCCCCAGCCACTCCTCGGAAGGAAGATGGGGCAATCCACTTCTGTAGTGATACTGCCTTGGAAACCCACGGAGGGATCTCTATGAGTTGGGTCTGACTCGACGGCACATAACAACAACAGCCAGACCTTGGAAAATGAACAGATTAAAAATGTTTCTGCCTGTTCTAGAATTTGAAATGGTTGTTTAATCTGTTTTGGTCATATACTGTATGCTACAAATATTTTTTAAAAGTGCCATGTTGACAAAAATGAAAATGAACTAGATCAGTCAATTCCAGTCCATGCAAACACTATAAACTTCTTTCAAGTTCTCTTGCAAGAGCTCTGAGTTTCCCAGGTCACCAGGGTCTTACACTGAATAACAATCTTTATCAACATCTAAAAATAGGTGTATAGAGCTCACTCTGGCACAGCATGAAGTACTGTAAGAAAATTAAAGACAGGTAATATTTTTAAGGATCCAAAGTTTAGTCAGTCTCAAGTAAGAATGTAAATATTTGGAACTATTTTGGTCAGCTTCTCAAGGAGATTACCCAGGAGAATATGGGAATTTCCTTCCTGAATTGGCTTTAAGAATAGGCAAGACATTCATCTAAGAGGTGCTCATTTTCTTTGCAACTTTTTTATGCTCTGTAGTACAATTTCTTTGGGGTAAGAATACCATATTAAAAGAAAATAACTTCAAACTTCCTTCCTTTGGCGTTTCCTCCAGTTTTCTGATTACATTTTTCACACAAAAGTTGCTAGAGATAGTTATATATTAGAAGAATGACCACAAATAGAGAATGTAACACAATCCTATTGACATTCGTGGATTAGAGTATGTTGGCGCTTGAAGCGACTTCAGCAGCTCCTTCACAGTTGTGCTAACCTCTTAGGGAGTTAGAGTAATTATCTCCAAGACCCTTCACATAACTCATTTGACAAATGAGGTACCTGAGGCTAAGGGTCAAAGTTAATATTTACTGTGGATCAGTCTCTCAGGGAAAAGGGAGTTGACTTTGAAATACCAAAATGAGTTCAGATAATGAAAAATTGGTGTCAATTTATATGGCATTTCAAATAAATGGAGCCAAAATGTCTAGTATTTTGAGAGCCTGGAAATAAGATATTATACCATATATTTTTCTTTAATCGTATTTAAAAAATCTAGCATATTTTGGGTATCTATGTGGAAATAAGCAAACCAAGAAAACAAAAGCACCTAGTTGCAATACCTAGCTCACTGCAGGCACTCAACATACATGTCGTTCAGAGGCCACGGGCTGTGGGATTCCCTGTAAACCAAAAACCAAACCCACTGCCATGGAGTTGATTTCAAATCACAGCAACCCTCATTGGGTTTCGAAGGTTGTAAAACTTTGGAAGCAGATTGCCTCACCCACAAGGCTGGCAGTTCAAACCCACCAACAACTCCTAGGAAGGAAGATCGGGCAATCTACTTTCATAATGATACTGCTTCGGAAACCCAAGGAGGGGTCCCTATGAGTGGGATCCGACTCAATGGCACTGAGTTTGGTTTTGGTTCCTCCCACAGAGAAGCGGGTGGGTTTTGAACCACTGACCTTTTGGTTAGCAGCCAAAATGCCTTAGCCACTATGCCATCATTTTTTTATGCTTCTAATCTAAATGCGTCACTACTGGTTATGGACATAACTATATGAGATTGAGAGTAAATGTTCTTTGACTTGGGCCTATAACTCTTCTTTGAGACAGAAACTACACAATTTATTTTGATAGTTTTTTTATATATATATAAATCACTGCTGCAAAAGAGATATTTGGCTTCTATATAGTTTTTCTAGATACAGAAAAGGAAATATTAATTATTTGCTTAGGATTTTAGTTACTATTAAAATTAAATAGATACATAAACAAATACAGAAATAAAATTCCATTAGACTCTAGACTTCTTTCATTCTGTTTCAAAGGGTAATAGTAGCTGTCAGGCAAGAGAATGAAATTTGTGTGTATTGTTTTCATTGTTCAGCACAGCTGGAAATAGGACACAGGTAACAGTAAGTGTTCATTTTTCTCCTTTCACACCAGAATATTCATATATACCGCTACAAAAATCAGCAGGGGAAATTGTTTGCATTTTAATTTTAATCATGACTGAGTAAATGGTTAATATTTCATCTGAGCCATTTGAAAATTATGAACTTTGCTTTTATGTTTATCCTTCACATAACTATTGAGATAATCTCTTATCAACTCTTATCAATTTTCTTCTCTTGCTCAACGTCTTATAGAAAATAACTGTAATGAGTATCAGTTGGGGCTCTGGAGGCAGAAGGTCTGTGTCTGTGTCTCCATCTTTTGCTAGCTGTGTGACTTTGAGACATTTATTTGCTGTGAGGCTCAATTTCCTTATATACAACCTTTCCTGATAACATTGTTGTGAGGGTTCAATGAGGCAACGCTTAAAGCTCTTAATACAGTGTCTAGCATTAGGTAAGCCCTGGTACATATTAGGTAAAATGTAAATCTTTTGACTTACCATTAAAAATCTCGTAGCCACTGGCCCCTGTATTTATCCCAAGCATGAACCCTCTTGGGTTGTTATGCCCTAGTCAGGATCAGTCCCTTTGCTACAGCCAAACTAATTTCCTTTTTACCTTTGTAGCTTATTTATCTTTTCCCAGTCCCATGCTTTCACTGCTATCATTTCTCCAAAGAAAATGCTCTTCACTCTTCAATGTCAACATTTCAATTACCTTAACAGTCATAATTAATCTCTTCCAGGAAACTGCCTAATTAACCCAATCTTACTTAGGTCCCACCATTCTGCATCTTCACATAATCAGTTTGCGTGATCCTGAGCACCAATAGATTTGTAGCTTTGCACTGTTCTTAAACCATTGATCATATGTACCTCTCCCCACCACTAGTTTCAAAGTTCTTTAGTGGCAGTGAGGAATGTATCTCCTACTTTGTAACACCCTTTTCATCTCACCCTTGTCCTCCAGCTTCAAGAACATTATTTCAAATGCTTGCTGACAAATGAATCAATGATATTTAATGAAATTGCATTTTGTAGCTATGAAAAGCAAAACATCAGAAGGATGCAATTTCATGCTTATGATCTAAAGCAGTAGACTGGGTGCTTTGACAATGAACAGATATATGTGATTATTTTTATATTTTATAAAATGAGAATGAAAGAAGAAAATGCATCATTGTGTCACTGCAATAGTAATGGTTAACATAGCATACATTACATTACAAAATGTTCTACTGTCACAGAATGAATGTTCAATTTAAACAATGATGTAGCCCTGTGACCTTGCCAAGTCGATTAACCTCTTAGAAGCTCAGTTTCCCCATCTGTAAAATAAATGTAGAATTGGATTATATTATCTCTGCTTCCAGCATTGCCTTTTTGTGGTTTTCAGTCTGCATACTTCAGCCTAAGATGGCATTACTTGAATGATGCAAATTCCGAGTATGTGATATTTTAGTAGTCCAACTGGTGCTTTGCGAGGATGTCTAAGTATGTGTTAAATATATGTAGCTTCTGTCTTGGGTAGATGATATGTGCAATATATTCCAGAAGATATCAAATGGCTCTATGGTTTGGGTAAACAGGTTTCAGCACATTCCAAGAGGCTAAGAATAATGAGAGAAGGAGCAGAAGAAGTTTTTAGTTGAGTAGGTTGAGACTTAGGTAAAACAAGGCCAGCACTTGCTTTAACAACAAATAGAAGCAGATATTTTTCCTAATTCCCTCTTTCCCCAACGCTAATCTCGGTATATGCCAGAGAACTACTTTCTAAAGGAATTTATCACTAACTACAGCTCATAATTCAAAGTTTTCATAAAAATTTGCAATAATCAACCACAGAAACTTGGTTACTTTTGTGTTAAAATAATATAAAAATGATATGAAAGTATGAAATGATAAGAAATTATATGAAATTAGACAGACACTTGTGCATCTGCCAGTGCCCTTGGTTAATGAGGTTAAAGAACCATAAGAGACTGTCTTAGTTAACCAGTGCTGTTGTAACAAAAATGCTACAAGTGGATGGCTTATGAAAGAGAAAGTTATTTCCTTAGAGCTTAAGGTGTTGGCTTTACATGAAGGCTTTCTCTCTCTGTTGGCTCTGGAGGAAGGTCTGTGTTTTCTTCTGAGCTTCTGCTCCTGGGTGATCTTCATGTGGCTTGGCATCTATCTCCCCACGTCTCTGCTCTACTCGCTTGTTTAATCTCTTATATCTCAAAGGAGATTGACTTGACATACACCCTACACTGAATTCTGCCTCACTAACCTAACAGTCTGGTAGCATAGTGGCTAAAGCACTTGACTGCTGAACCACCAGCCACTCCTTGGAAGAAAGGTTGGGCAATATTACTTCCCTAGTGATACTGCCTCGGAAACCCAAGGAGGGGTCGCTATGAGTCTGGGCCGACTCAACGGCACATAACAACAACAACAACAACCTAACAAAAAAGAGCTCTCGTGGCATAGTGCCTAAGGCATTTGATTGCTAACCAGAAGCTTGGCGGTTCAAACCCACCAACCATTCTGCAGAAGGAAGACAGGACAATCTATTTCTGTAAAGATTTACCACCTCAGAAACCCAATGAGGGTTACTGTGAGTCGGAATCGACTCAATGGCATTGAGTTAACCTAACAAAGACAAACAATACTCAAATGGAATTATAACCACAGGCATAGAAGTTAGGATTTATAACACATATTTTCAGGACACAATTTAATCCATGACAGACTGATGAGGTATTTCTTCTCCATATACCATCCTAG
>NW_006922958.1:54691-61891 GCF_000298275.1 Orycteropus afer afer | reverse complement strand
AAAAGCAGAAAGTCTATATTATTACTAAAATGTGCTTTCAAGAAAATAGAAAACATTTAAGTGCATAAATGAATACATGGAGAATATGTGTGTTATAAGAGAAATTTTTCCATAACAAGAATCAGTTTTTTGAAGAAATAAAGTTTTGTCATGTCACAGTAATCTAAAGTAGCTTTTCAGAACTTGATACCTAATGTGGCACACTGTGCATGTATGTCTTCACCTAAGAGATTTATTATTTAAAATGGACCACATTAAGTATTCCTAATACATAAAATAAGTACAGAGACATGTCATTGACAGTGTCAACAAGGATCAATGAATGGAGCCCAAAATAAATAGAGAGAAGCAGCCCGAGAAATTTCCCTGAAATGTTTTACAACCTCAATAGGGCTATATTCCTACTATCAAAAGATTGGGAGAAAAAGAACAAAAGCTGTTGTGATATCAAAAGTATGTATAGTTCAAGTAAAGGTGGAAGGATAAGGGTTTTCTGGGAGTAGGATAAGGATTTGAGTTTGTTGTTGTTGTTATTTGCTCTTGAGTAGACCAGACTCATAGGGACCCCTCCTTGGGTCTCCGAGGCAGTATCACTACGGAAGTAGATTGCCCAACCTTCCTTCCCAGGAGTGGCTGGTGGGTTTAGAGAGTGGAAAAGTGAAGTTAAGGATTCCCGATGTAGAACAGTTCTGAGGGATGACAAGTTCCAGAGAGCTACCACGTCAGTGGATAGGGGGGAGTGGAGTGGAGTGGAAGTGAATGTTATTAGAATTGGAGGTTTAAGAATTTTAAAAGTTGAGTGTTGAATGGACTGACTGTCCTTAATTATCTTTATTAATTCAACGAAGAGTGAGTGCCTAGTCTGTGGAAAATATTATGGGACTATACCAATAAATAAGTGAAATATAGGTCCTGTCTTCATAGAACTTCTAATGGAGAAGACTGACAGTAAAACAATAAATTACAATTAAGAATACTGCATGTTACCTGTCAGAAACCAAGGAAATATTTTAAGCAAGGCTAGCTCTTTAGTAGCCAGAGATAATGGGATTATTTCTAGGAGGCTTATCCTTGCCAATTTTTCCATAATGTTTTTTCTAGTAAAAAGTTACTTTCAAGGAGAAATGCTTATGGTTTCCAGTTTAGAGATGAAAATAAAATATACTCAGAAAAGTTGCATAATTTATTCGTCATTGTTCAGGTAGTGAGTGGCAGAGCAAGGATTCAAAACCAGATCTGTCATAGTTATGGTTCCATTATGGCAATGTAAAGTAACTACAACCCATCCTTCCAGCTGATTACAACTAGAAAGTATGTACAAATACTGCCCCCCCCCCTGAAAAAAAAGTACTTGAGGAATCTGAAAACTTAACAAATGTAGGAAGATTATGGAAGAAAGTAAAAATTTAGAGAAGCAACCTGCATGAAGGTAAGTTCCATGCCTTGCCCCTCCTTTTTTTCTTGTGCTCCTTTGTAATAAGAATGGGCCCCAGTCACATAGTGGTGGGTGGTGTCAGAGGCTAAAACTCCAATAGAAATGGACCAAAACTTGGAAGACAAACTGCCAAAGCTCACTTAGAAAAAATAACTAGAATTGTTTAGATCTATTAAAGAAATTGGATTGCTGGTATTAAAAAATTCCAAAAAGAAAACAAAAACAGAAAAGCAAAACCCAACAACCCAAGACTGAGAGAACAAAAGATAAGAATGATATGATCGTCTCAATAGATGCAGAAACAGCATTTGGCAAAGTTCAGCACCCTTTCATAATAAAAACATTCACCAAGCCAGGAACACAGGGGCAATTCCTCAATATGATAAAATGAATAAATAAGGAAGAAAGAATTGTATCTTTAAAACTATAAAATATTGCAGAAAGGAATTAGAGAAGACCTAAATAAGTGGAAGATGATTCCATGCTTATGAATTGGAAGATTTAGTATTGTTAGATATCAATGCTACCTAAAGCAAACTATAGATTCCATGAACTATCCATCAAAATTCCAACAGCCTTCTTTGAAGAAAAAGAAAAACCAATCCCCAAATTTATATGGAATGGTAAGAGACCCCAAATAGTCAAACAATCACACACATACAAAAAAAGTCAGAGGACTCACATTTCCTGAACTCAAAACATATTACAAAGCTATCGTGATTTAAAAAGTCTGGTACTGGTATAATGATAGACATATAAACCAATGAAATAGAATTAAGAATTCAGAAATAAACTCATATATTTATAGTCAATTGATTTTTCAAAACTTTTTTTATTGTGATTTGGGTGAAAGTTTAAAGAGTAAATTTGTTTTCTGTTCAACAATTCATATACATTGTGTTTCTTGACATTGATTGCAATACCCACAATGTGAGAGCACTCTTCCTCCCTGTTTCTATTTGTTCTTTCCTATCCCTTCCTGCCTTATGAGATTTATTCCTGGGCAAAAGCTGATCTTTTGATCAGTATGGCCAATTGTCTTAAGGAGCGCATAACTCCCTGGTATTACTGTTCACCTTATAGGCCTGTCTATTGTTGGCTGAAAGTTGAGCCACTGTGGTGAATTGAGTTCCAGGCTGGAAGAGTGTCTAAAGACCACAATCTAGGGGGATCTAGCAGTCTCCATTACATCAGTAAGCCTGGTCTTTTTTTTTTTTTTTAATGATTTTGAGTTTTGTTCTACATATTTGTCCCACTTTATCTAGTACCTTTCTATTGTGATCCTTTTCAGATCAGTAGCCAGGCATCATCTAGTTCTAATCTCAAGGACATGAGACTGAGGTTCTCATGGTCCATTAGTGTTTGGACTATTTTTTCCCTGTGAATCTTTGATTTTCTTCACTCTTCTTTGCTTCTGATGGAGAGAGACCAATATTTGCACCTTAGGTGGCCACTCACTAGCTTTTAAAATATGGTCAATAGATTTCAACAAGGGTGCTAAGTCCATCCAATGGAGAAAGAATAGTCTCTTCAATAAATGGTGTTGGAACAACTAGATCTATACATGTGAAAGAATGAAGTTAGACATAGCTCACACCACATACAAATAACCAACTCAAAATGAACCAAAAACGTAAATGTAAGAACTAAATGCATAAACCTCTTAGAAGAAAACATAAAGGTAATACTTTGGGACCTAATTATGACACTGAAAACATGAGCAACAAAAGACAAAAGAGATAAATGGACCTCATCAAAATTAAAAATATATGTTCATCAAAAAACATTATCAATAAAGTGAAGAGACTAAATATTGGGAGAAAATTTTCAGGAACCATATATCTGCTTATTGTTGTTGTTATATGCCGCTGAGTTGGACCCAACTCATAACAACCCCTCCATGGGTTTCCGAGGCAGTATCACTATGGAAGTAGGTTGCCCAACCTTCCTTCTGAGGAGTGGCTTGTGGGTTTGAACCGCCAGCCTTCTGTTTAGTAGCCAAATGCCTTAGGCACTATGCCACCAGAGCTCCTAGTATGCCACCAGAGCTCCTTATATATATAGTCATGTTGCTGTTGTTGTTAGGAGCCATTGAGTGGGTTTCTACTCATAGCAACTCTAAGTACAACAGAAGGAAACACTGCCTGGTCCTATAGTATCCTCACAATCATTGCTATATTTAATTAAGCCCATTGTTGTAGCCACTGTGTCATTCCATCTAATTGACAGTCTTCCACTTTTTTGCTGACCCTCTGCTTTATCAAACATGATGTCCTTCTCCAGGGACATATTCTGATAATATGTCCATAGTAAGTGAGATGAAGTCCACCATCCTCACTTCAATACCTTCAGTACCTGATATAATATAAATTCACTTGTTAATTTGTTTATTTTTGGCTCTTAAGAATGTAAGCTCTATGTCACAAGGAAAAAGGCCAATGGGTACATGCTAAAGTTGTAGAAGAAGGCTTGATTTGAAGAAATGAAGCGGAATCAAAGAGTACTTTCCTATATTTGTATAATATTTTACACTCTTCCAAATGTATTTACATAATTTTCTCATTTAAGCGTCATCTTGCCTCATGAATTAGGCAAGTCAGCTAGCGCTATCTTCATTTTATAGGTGGGGAACGTGAGCTCATGGGTTGTTCAAGATTATATAGTGTGTCAATGTAATCTATGGCAGAGCCAGAACATAAGGTTCAGAAACCAAAGTATTCTGATTTGAGTACAACAGCATTAGTAAAATGTGAACTCTTTCATTAGTGAGAAGATGTAATTTCTCTTTAAGAGTTTGATTCCCCTAAAACATTTTATTTAAAAGTTTTCTTCTCAACCATATTTATCTACAGCTCAAATCTGATCCACAGATTACATTGTTCCTACACTTAGGGATTTCTAGCTCCAATGCCCTGGAAAATGGGATAACAGAATCCCATTGTAATGGGCTATAAGTGATTGGGCTGATTATTTCAGAAAAAAAGTCATGAGTAGATGCTTCTCTGAGATTGCAAAAATAGTTTTTAATGGTCTCTCATTCAGAATCCTAAGATAACTGATGAGATGACCAGATTCAGCAGACTGAATCTGACAGCTTAACAATAATCGGTGTGCCAGACACAATTACTCTGTGCCAGACACATTAACCGAATCATTTCATTTGATTCCTCATAATAACCTTGTTTTCTGAGACAATTGATTGATTTTGAGTTGACTTTCTTTGGCACCACCACTCCCTCCTTCCCTAAGGACATTGCACAGGAGATCAACCTTGAAGAAAAATTGTGGTTTCTTTCTTTACTTTTTAACCCCCATCCCCAGAATTCAATTTTTAAAGATACTTGCACTCTTTAATATTAAGCTCTAGCTTTTTATTGTCACTTCATCTTTAAAATTTCACACATACAGTTCAGATTTAGACAAGTGAGCAAGATACTTCAAAACAACTATGAATTTAACTCTGGGGGTGCAGTTTGCAATGGAATGAAAGAAAGATTAATTAATTCCAAAAGACAAGTTCTCAGAGATGAAAAGGAGGCTTTAGGCTTGCAGCTCAATGTGATGGGTGTGAGAATAGTTTTGCTTAGTGTAGGTGCACACTGGTAGCTTTCCCTTGCCTGTCAGAAATCCTCCTCTCCCGCTGCCAACTTGGTGCTAGACTGATTTCATACCACTAGAATCTGCCCAGAGTCTGCCCCTGCATTTGCCAATCTCCCGAGCTGAGATTACTTTTACTTGTTGTAGTGTTGCATTATGGAAGAGAAATGGAAGAAAATAATCACATCCATTGAGTACTTCCTCTGTGCCAGACACATTACTCAAATCATTTCATTTGATTCCTCCAACAACCTTAATTATTCCCAACACACAACACTGAAGACAATAAACTCAACAATTTTTGACTGATTGAACAAACATGCAAAATAGTGCTTATTATTTCCATTTTACAGTTGATGAAATTGATGCTCAGCTAAGTTAAATTAATTACCCAAAGTTACATAGGTAAAAGTCATCCTGCCCTCATTTTCTATCTTGCACATTTAAATAATTCACAAAAGTTATATATGACTGGTATTGAAAACGCAAACTTGTAAAAAGTATAAAGAATTAAAATGACAACCTCTTCATCCTCCCCCTGCCCCTCCAGAAATAACCACTGCAAGTCATTTGGTGTGTCTGTATCTTTTTCATTGTATCAAGCAAAACTCTCCACTGCTGTTGTGGTTCTGGGTTGGACCGTCTAACTCCTAGATTCATGTAACTCATCTTTGTCCTGATCTTTCGTTCCAAGCTCCTGTTCTGTGACCTCAGCTTTGCAACTGAGTGTTTTTATCGCATCCTCAAACTTTTATTTTTGCCTTGGTAAGCCGGAGTGTATTGGTGTTGTTTTTAATAAGAGTAGTACTCTAGCTGAATTCAACAAAATTAAATCTTTTCTATTTAAGTTGCCAGTGTGCACTTGGGGGATGTGGCAGACGGCTGAAATGTGCTATACAGCAACTGTTTTATGACCGTGGTTGCAATTGAAAGGGTAAGCATGGCAGCAATATGCACTGAAACTGATAAATGGATTGTAAAGAAAATCAGTTCACAATCATCGAACCAGTAACTGCTTGTCTCTGCACTGTGATTTGACGTTGCTGGTGACAGAGCCTCAGTCTTTCTGGAGGCAATAGGTGTGATTGCAGAGGAAGGTACAACTATCTTAATAGATCTTTAGTTTATCATCACATTTCTTCTTTCATTGTGTCTTGCAGTACTTTATCTTTTACAAGGAATCTGTAGTGATTCTATTTCTAGGAAATTGCTCCCCAGCATGCTCTTTATTCAGCCTGTTGGACTGTTTTTTCAGTAAGTTAATTCTAAGGACCAGTCATCTCTACATTCTGGCCACAATAATCTGTCCTTCCTCATCCTTTCTTCTTTATACCTACTGACTTCTCTTCTTTGCCCTAACCCCCATATCATAAAACCAAAAAGACTGCTTTTGCTCCCTTGATGAATTTTCCATTTCATTTTCTTCACTTGCTTTCCTGTCTGTTCTGGTAACCATGACCAGCTATTTGAACATATCTCCTCATTAGCTCAAATTTAGTTTATTTGAGGATTTGTTAGATCTGCAAAGCCCATCCTCAACCGAGAGAAGTATCTTCCTGTCATCGTCTTCCTCTGATTTTACTCCTAGACAGTGAAACATTTCTGAGGAAAGTCACAAAACCATGACAACCAAGGTCATCATAAATTTGAGCTGTTAAACCTCTGCTGGCATTTTTTTTTTTTTTTATCTTCTTGCTAGTTCTTTCATCTCTTCTTGTTCTTTTCTGATAATTCTCTATGGTAAATGCTCAAACATTATACAGTCTCAAGTATCTCAGGAAGTGGTGCCTAAGATATTTGACTGCTAAACAGAAGGTTGGTGGTTCAAACCCACTAGCCACTCAGCAGAAGGAAGATGAGGCAATTTACTTCCATAAAGATTTCCTGTCTTGGATACCTGAAGGGAGTCACTATCATTTGGAATTGACTAGATGGCAGTGGGTTTGGTTTTTGGTTTTGGTTAGTATCTCAGTGGTAAACATGATTATTTAATTCCTTGGGCAAGATTAAGACCATTCTCTATGTGCTCCCTGACTGCAAAAATGGCAAGGAGGCCACATGTTCTGACCTCCTCTAATCCCACAAGAGGAAGACAGGATTACCAGCAGTAACCCAAGGCCTATTCCTGCCAGGCCAGACATGCTGCCTCCCTCCAGCTCTTTCACCAA
>NW_006922958.1:45936-48801 GCF_000298275.1 Orycteropus afer afer | reverse complement strand
ATCGTTGCATCTAGATGGCAGCTTGCAAGCTTTTAAGACCCCAGTCACTACTCACCAAAGTAGGAGGTAGAACAATGTTTTGTGTACTATGTTATGCCAATGGAGCTTGATGTCCCTTGCGACTATGGTCCCAAGCCCACAGATTCAATTACTAGGTCCCTCTTGGTAGCTGGCTGTGACCAAGCAGTGACTACAACCTTGCCCCTTGTCAGCTCTACTATACACCTGGGAATTCAGATCATACACATAAATTTATAGGACCATTGTCTGCCAACCCTATACATGTTCTTGGGTACACTCCCTGCTTCATAGAGATACCTACTATTTCAGCCTGTCCACCCATCTATCTACCAATATACCCATGTTTGCTTTCACTTACAACGCCGTACCATATGTGCAAAAGGGTTCATCATTGTTGTCTGTACCTCCCATGTACCTCTCTATGTCTTTCTCTTCCTCAATACCACTATAATGATCACTCACATTTGGTACATTGCCCTTCTCAAGCATGTCTTATACATGTGATTCCCAAATATTTGTCTTTTCTAAACCAAAAGAGATTGCCTGAGACTTGCAGTGCTGGACAAAATGGAATAAGCCCACTACATACTATCTCAACCCCCTTCCCTCCATTACTTACAATTAAAAAGTATAGAAAGAATAGAAAAAATGTCTACTTAAGTCTCTCAGAAGTATACAATAGAAGGTATATCAAGGAGAGAAAGAAAAACTTGAAGAATGACCGGTAAAGTGGTGAACTTACTGTCTTTTTGTTTTCTTTATTTTGCTTGGCTTTGACCCAAATATGGTTTGTGTTCCAGAATTGCACAGTAGTTATGGACAGCAAAAAAACTCTTTATGAAACCCCCTCTTTCTAGCTAAAGGACCAGGAAAAACATGAGAATGTTATGGAAATGCTCACCTTTTTTTTTTCTTTTTTCTCTCCACCACTGAGATCAGCACTAGTTGCAAAGCTGCAGGGCTATAAAGATACAGCATTCAACTAAAATCCTGAAGAAAAAAATCCATCTTCTTGTCAGAGAAACGAGGAAAAGGGGCCCTGGTGTGTGTGTGGAATCCTCTTATTTTCCTCTCTTTTGTTTTGCTTTGACTTTAAGTATAGCCTTGTTGAGTAGAATTACACAACAGTACCCAGGCCAAAACTATGGGAGAAATCATTGAATTCTACCCAGAGGAACTGGGAAAGAAGGCCTCTTGGAGTCAGAGAGTGTATAGGAAGATCTCGGTAGTAAAACGTTGGAAGAAAGAATCTTTTAGATCTAAGTATGGCTGGCACAAATGCTGGGCTTATATAAAGAAACATAGCAAAGGCTTTGGAAATTGATATACAATATAAACCACTGCCAAGACCCAGAGGAAGCCCTGAGTGATGTATACTTGTGATAGACCCAAACATCATAGCAATGGTTTGAAAACTAAAGGATTCTAGAACCACTGTTCACAGAAGGCAAGACAGCACCTGCTAGCTGAACCAAACTGGGTTGATCACATGCTAAAACATACAAATAAAATCATCATTTATCAGAGGATTTTAAAAGTACCAGTGCCGTAAAGATTTACAGCCTTGGAAAGCCAATGGGGGTCGCTATGCTCGATGGCAGTGTATTTTTTGGTTTTGGTGGTGCAGTGGTTAAGGCATTTGGCTGCTAACCAAAGGTCAGTGGTTTGAACTCACTAGCCTCTCTGTGGAAGAAAGAGGAGACAGTCTGCTTCTGTAAAGATTTACAGCCTTGGAAATCATATGGGGGTCACTACAAGTTGGAATCAACTAGATGGCAGTGAGTTTGGTTTTTGTGGTTTGAGTGTACATACTAGCATTGCTTCCATGTACAGTCCTCATTTCTGGGATTTGTTTCCCTGTTACTATCAGTAGATCTAACCATCTGCAGAGCAGTGCTGTAGAATGTAGAGCTGTGAGAAAAGTCAATGAAGTTTGGATACACATTGATCTAGTAGAGAATTATGGTTCCTTAATCTACTAGTTACAAATTTCTTTACCTGTAAAATGATGAAAATAACAGTTCCTTCCTTACAGGGTTATTATGTGTGTTGTATGAGATAACCCAGAGTTTAGACCCAGACCTGTCTGTTTCCAGAGGTACTTCCATACTACACCATGCTACCTCTCACGAAGTTTTAATGGACTTTCCCAAGGCAAAAATGTTATAAATATTGTTAAGTTCCCCAATTAACCTACAAAATTCATATGATCAATGCCATTTGAAACTCTAGGAAAGAAAGTCAGTGGCCAATATTTCTTGGTTGCAGACAGAGATTATATAAAGCTACTAGAAAATGTGACACATTAGAGAATACCATCTTTAAAAAGTATTCTGCTTGCTTAGAAACAATATTCATGAGACCATAATCAAATACTCAAAACTTCAAGGCTCCTTGAATGCCCATCTTTCAGAATTGTGCTATGGATTGTGCTTCTATCACATAATGCATCAACTATTTCATTCTTGTCTTAATTACCTAGTGCTGGAATAACAAAAACTGCAACAAATGGGTGGCATTAAAGAACAAGAGTCCAAATCAGGGCATCAGCTCTAGGGAAGGGTCCTCCCTTGTCAGGTAGTCCCCAAAGTTCCTTCTTCCCCCTGTTTTTGTAATTCAGAATTGATTAGATTTAGGATCCAACCTACACTGGTGTGACCTCCTTAACATAAGAAGAGTAAACCCTATTTCCAAATATTTACAGGTACCAGGTATCATAGCTGTTGTCAGATGGGTCTTGGCTCAAGGCAAAGAATACAAGAAAGAAGTTTACTTGTGTTTTATTGACTATGCAAAGGCATTTGATTGTGTGGATCATGACAAATTATGGATAACATTGAGAAG
>NW_006922958.1:41778-45836 GCF_000298275.1 Orycteropus afer afer | reverse complement strand
TGGACACCTTCAGCAATCAGGAGCTCCTCAGTTGCTCATAGCAAAGCCCACCTTGGAGTTTACAAAGACTTATGGGTAGAAAAGCCACACGAAGTAATTTACTACACTGCACTGACCTTGCCTGATTTCCCTCCAAGTACATTTTTTATTGCCAAACTCTCCCCTTCAACAGTATCTAATCATCTACCATTCTCTCTTTTTCTGGAAGAGAAACTTTTTCAAAACAGGTGCCTCTTGGTCCCACCCTTTCCACACTCCTCTGGCACCTGCTCCATCAATTTCCCCTCTGCAATGTCAGTCTCTCTTCTGTTCCCACAAATAAGATCAGCTTCCTCCAAAGTCCTTTAAAATCTTTCATGAATTTGGAGATCTCCTAAAACTGCTATTTTATTTCCCTCCTGCACACTTTGATGCCAATATGTTTTTTTTAAAAAAAGAGTAGGCTATATTTGCAGTTTTCATGCCTTACTGCTTGTTTGTACTCCTTGAAATCTGGCTTCTATACTCATATAATTGCACTAGAGTTCTTCCTCTAAAGTTTTATCAACAGATAGGTAGATATTTTAAATGGTCACTCTCTCAGCCCTCCCTGTGGCCTACCATTTCTTAAAATTCTCTTTGTCTTGAAGAACTCCCAATCATGGACCATCTCCTACCTTTAGGTGTCCTTCTATATTAGCTTCTGCTATGTATTATAGTGGGAGCTCTGGTAGCATAGTGGCTAAAGCACTGACTGCTAACCAGAAGGCTGGCGGTTCAAACCCACTAGCCACTCCTTGGAAGGAAAGTTGGGCAATCTACTTCCGTAGTGATACTGCCTCGGAAACCCAAGGAGGGGTCGCTATGGGTGAGGGCCGACTCGATGGCACTTAACAGCAACAACGAACATGTATTATAGTTTTACATGGAGAAATGAAAGCACTGATTCACACAAAGGTATGTACTCAAACGTTTATGGGACTTTATTCATAATAGTTGAAACTTGGAATCACCTCAAATGTCCTTCAGTGAGTGAAGGGATAAACTAATGTGGTATATCCATAAGATGTAAAACTACTCGGAAATAAAAATAAACAAGCTGCCAATACATACAATGTAGACGATTCTCAAAAGCATAATGCTAAATGAAAAAAGTCAGACACAATCTACAATTTACAGTCAGACTGTAGATTGTATAGTTCAATTTATAAGACATTAAAGAAAAGGACAAAATTATAGTGATAGAAAGCAGATTAGTAGTTGCCAATGTCTGAGGTGGAACAAGGGTATTGACTACTAAGAAACCAAAGGGAGCTCTCTGGGGTGATGGAAATGTTCTGTATAATGATTGTGGTGGTAACAACTACATGACTGGATGTGTATGTCATTGATACCTTAGAATTTCATTGTTTATAAATTATACCTCAATAAAGTCCACAGAATGTTAAAGTATGAAATTCAGAACAATTCTCATATGCACATATACTCCTCTCCAAGAAAAATTATTTTAATGACTATTTTCTTATTCAAGAGCTCTTGTGGTGCAGTAGTTAAAGTGCTTGACTGCTAACCAAAAGGTCAGTGGTTTGAACCCACCAGCCACTCCAAGGGAGAAAGATGTGGCAGTCTGCTTCCTTAAAGATTACAGCCCTGGAAACCCTATGGGGCAGTTCTACTATGTCCTATAGGGTCACTATGAGTCAGAATCCACTTGATGGCAGTAGATATGTTCTTATTTAAAAGATTCCATATTGTGCTCAAATAGATTATAAATGTATTTTTTAATATACCACTGTATGCAGTAATGCTAGTTGCATAGGATGTACTCTGCAAGTACTTAATTTGTTGATGCCATTATTTTGAGGAAAATCTGAGACTGTATAGTTCAATGCTTACAATCGTTATTAGAGAAGCCTGAATTCAGATCACTCCTTTGCTGCTTATCTGTGTGAGATGGGACAAATTTCTTGTTCTATATATGCCTCTGCTTCTTCTTCTGGAAAACAGGTATTCTAATATTATTGTAAGAGTTAAAACTTATAATGCTTCTAAGTAGCTTATTGTTGTTATGTGCCGTCGAATTGGACTCGACTCATAGCGACCCCTCCTTGGGTTGCCGAAGCAGTATCACTACAGAAGTAGATTGCCCCATCTTCCTTCCGAGGAGTGGCTGGTGGGTTTGAACCGCCAGCCTTCTGGTTAGCAGTCAAATGTCTTGGGCACTATGCTACTAGATCTCCCTTCTAGGTAGCAGGCATATAGAAATACATGAAAAAAGTACAGAAGATAATAAAATGTATTTTATTATTTTTAAGGAGAACTTAATCAGCATCATTTTTGTGTGCATAAATAGATTTATTTCCCAGAAAATACACAATCATCACCCAAAATCTGGACTCCAATGGTCTCTAGATATGTTAGATGCTAGAAACAACAGTTGATATGTGTTACTCTGTCATTCATTACCTTATGCAGTTCTCCATTTTTTATTCCTTTACCTTCTTTATTTCTCTGCCTTTATTCTCTATGCTAGATATTTTTGCTATTTTTTTTATATAAGATTTAAGACTAGTCCTTAAGAAGCTATTTATTTTTTGTGGCTATTTTGGGACTGAAGTTTACTGGTTGATGACTTGTTTGATGGATAGATGACTTTTCCAAGTTATGATGCTTTAAAGATGATAAGTAATTCATCAAAATAGCTAAGTAGATCATTAAACATTGACAAGTATTATTAGCAACTTTAAAGTGATCATTTAAATAAATCACATAATTTTCAAATTGTGAATCATCTAAGTCCCTTATTGTTGAAGAAACTGAGGCCAAAAGACGCTAAATGGCTTGTTAAAGTTATTCAGATAATTAGTGTGAGAATTCCACTAAAATCCATTCCTAATTCTATGACTTTCCATAAAAACCTGCTGCATCAGCACAAACACAATTAGCTATTTTAGTGAATCTTAACCACTAGTATTTTACTGAAGTCACCTTTAATTTTGCTTAGGAATTAGTAGAATACATTTTTTTTTTCAAGTCACACTGAATCTCTAGGTTGAAATTAAAAAGGAATATGATTTCCTTCATAATGCCATGGGAGTCCCTGGGTAGCGCAAATGGTTAATCTCCTCGGCTGCTCACTGAACTGTTGTAGCTTTGAAGTCACCCAGAAGTACCTCAAAAGAAAGGCCTGGTGATCTACTTCTGAAAAATTAGCCTTTAAAGAACCCCATGGAGCATAGTTCTACTCTGACACACGTGGGGTCACCATGAGTCAGAATCAACTTGACAGCAACTTTTTTTTTTTATACTATGACTACTGTTCTCAGCTTTCTCATTGATCAAGATCAAAATGCCCCTGCCCCTTCTTATATCAGACTGCTTTACCCTTTATCTACTAGGACACTGAGAATGTTTGAGTTTTTACCTAATTTAAGACTTATTCTTGTTATTTGACCTATTTCACAGGCTACTACTGAAACAATGCTCCAGTCTTCTAATTGCTTTTTCAGTCTTGATCAGGGGCTGTCAAACTACAGCTTGTGGGTGAAATCTACCCCACTGCCTGTTTGTGTACAAAAAGTTGTATTGGGACACAGCCATGAACATTTGTTTACATATTGCCCATGGTTGCATTTGCACTACAACAGCAGAGCTGTGCAGCTGTGACAAAGAGTATAAGTCTCACATGTCAAAAATATTTACTCTGTGGCCCTTAAGACAAAAAGGTTGCTTATCTCTGGTTTAGGTTATGATCAATTTTTTGTAAATGCTCATGAGCTTTGGAAAATAATATGTATTCTCTTTTTAGGATTTATTATTGAATATCCTAATATAATTGAATATCCTAATATAATCCTCTCAGAAGGAAGATGGGGCAATCTACTTCCGTAGTGATACTGCTTCAGACACCCAAGGAGGGGTCGCTATGAGTCAGGTCCGACTCGATGGCACATAACAACAACAACAACAATATAATCCTAGGAGCTCTGGTATCATAATGCCTAAGGCACTTGACCAGAAGGCTGGCGGTTCAAACCTACCAGCCACTCCTCAGAAGGAAGGTTGGGCAATCCTACTTT
>NW_006922958.1:33606-36913 GCF_000298275.1 Orycteropus afer afer | reverse complement strand
GAAAGAGGGGGAGGCCTTCAACGAGATGGATTGACACGGTGGCTACAATGATGGGCTCAAGTATAGCAGGGATTGTGGGGCTGGCGCAAGATCGGGCAGTGTTTCGTTCTGCTGTGCATGGGGTCGCTATGAGTCGGAAATGACTCGACGGCACTTAACAACAACAACAACAACAACACAGGTACCGGGACTTGGATTTCAATACATATTTGGGGGTGGGCACAATTCACTCTGTAACAATTCCTGGAGACTTGCAGAGCACCTCAAAAGTAGGCAAATAATTCAAAGACGATCTGGTTGACAAACTATAGTACGTGGAGATGGGGAATGGTGACTACTTGTGAGTTATAACCCTGCTCATAAAGGCACAGTCTTTGGAATGATGGCAAGGCACAGGCATCCGCTGATTTAAAATGGCCACGGTCAAGTTTTTGTATCAACCCTCTTGGTATTCCTAATGCAGATTTTTGCAGTCTGGAATAATGGAAAGGTGTTTGTTGTTGTTGTTGTTATTTGCCATCGAGTTAGCCCTGACTCATAGCGACCCCTCCTTGGGTTTCCGAGGCAGTATCACTACGGAGGTAGGAATGCCCAACCTTCCTTCCGAGGAGTGGCTGGTGGGTTTGAACTGCCAGCCTTCTGGTTAGCAGTCAAGTGCCTTAGGCACTATGCTACCAGTGGGTGGTTTAATTTAAAAACAACAAAAAAAAGATTTTTGGAGTAAAATTAGGTTAGGAATTATTTCATTAAATAATGTAGACAGTTAAAGCAAATTACTGTGGGACATTACAGAATGTTTGATATACATGTGTATTGACTGGGAACCCAAAGCAGATTAATAGAGTAGGCAGTGTTCCCCAAACTAATTTGACCACATGGCATTTTTTAAAGATAAACCTATGAACATCTCTTGAGGAGCTCTAGTGGCGGAGTGGTTAAATTATTCAGCTGCTAACCAAAAGATCAGTGTTTCAAATCCACAAGCTGCACCATGGGAGAAAGATGAAGCAGTCTACTTCTGTAAAAATGTACAGCCTTGGCAACCTTATGAGGCAGTTTCACTTTCTCCTTTAAGTCACTATGAGTTGGAATCAACTCAGTGGCAGTGATTGAGGTTATTAACATCTTTCAAAACTAGTGATCTGCAAGACATTTAGTTGTACCCTTAGATGGCTGTTCACAAACTTTTAAGACTCTGGCTACTCACCAAAGTAAGATGTAGTGTAGTAGAATATTGTCTTTGTGGACTATGTTTTGCCGATTGACCTTGATGTCCCTTGAGACTATGGTTCTTAGCCTCCACGCCCAGCAACTCATTCCATCAAGGTGTTTGGTTATGGCTAAGAAGTTTTCATAACTTTGCCCCCTGTATCCTCTACTATATTCATGGATATAGTTGCTTTTGTAAATACATATGTAGAAATATATTCTGTCAAAACTATATATATTTGCTTTCACACATCTGTTCAGCCTGCATGTCTATCTATGTATCCACTTGTAGATTATTGTTATCAGTGTCATTGCAGGATTGTATATGTAATAGTGTTTACCTTTGTTGTCTTTAATTCTTGTGCTCCTCCCACTATCTTCCTTTGTTTTGATCATTTTGTGCTGACCTCTCCCCTATTGTACATTGTCCTTCCCCATAACCCAAATTAATATGTGTCTAGCCTCTAGCTGGTGATTTACCCTTTCTTCCCCTCTCATCCCTTCCTAACCATCAAAGAATGTTTCTTTTTGTGTTGAAATCTTTTCTTGGCTTTTTAAAATAGTGGTCTTATACAATATTTGTCCTTTTGTCCTTGACTAATTTCACTCAGTATAATGTCCTCTGAGCTCATCCATATTAGGAAATGTTTCATAGGTTCATTGTTATTTTCTAATGTTGCGTAGTATTACATTGTGTGTATGTACCATAGTTTTGTTTATCCATTCATCCATTAATGGGCATTTAGGTTGTTTCCATATTTTTGCTATTGTGAATAGTGCTGTGATGAACATGGATGGGCATATACTTATTCATGTTACAGCTCTTATTTCTCTAAGAAATATACCTAAGACTCATATCTCACACCATACACAAAAATGAACTCAGGATGGATCAAAGTCCTAAGTGTAAAACTGAAAACTATAAAGAGCATCAAAGAAAAAATAAGGACAAATGTAGGGGCCCTAATACATGGCCTAAATAAACTGTCAAATATAACTAAAAATGCACAAACAGTAGAAGACAAACTAGACGACTTGGACCTCCTGGAAGTTAGACACTTATGTGCATCAAAAAATTTCACCAAAAGAGTGAAAAAGAGAACCCATAGACTAGGAAAATATTTGGCAACAATATATCAGACAAGGGTCTAATCTCTAAAATTTATAGAAAACTTTAACACCTTAACAACAAACTGGTAGATAATCCAATTGAAAAATGAGCAGATAACATAAACACTTCACCAAAGAAGACACTCAGGTGGCCAAGAAACACATGAAGAAATGTTCATGATCATTAGCCATTAAAACCAAAAACCAAACTCACTGCCGTTGAGTCGGATCCGAGTCATAGCGACCCCTCCTTGGGTTTCTGAGGCGGCATCACTGAGGAAGTAGATTGTCCAACCTTCCAAGCAGTGCCTGGTAGGTTTGAACCGCCAGCCTTCTGGTTAGCAGTCAAATGCCTTAGGCATTATGCCACCAGTGCTCCCCATTAGCCATTAAAGAATTGCAAATCAAAACAACAATGAGATACCATCTCACCCCACTATTAATAGCAAAGTTTAACAAGGCAGAAAACCACAAATGCTGGTGAAGGTGTGGAGAGATTGGAACTCTCATACCCTATTGATGGAACTTTAAAATGATGCAATTGAGGAGGAAAATGGTATGGTGCTTCCTGAAGAAGTTTGAAATAGGAATAGCATACGATCCAGCAACCCCACTAGTCAGTATACGTCACATCTTTTTAGACTAATTTAGTCAACTAGGTTTTCTTAAGCATCTATTCTGCATATTTCACTGAGATTGGTGTTAAAATGGGTGTAAAAAGATGTGATAAACATGTTTCCTATTCTTAAGGAGAAAATAGTCTCATGTATAGACAAAACATATTACTCATGTAGCCTTCTATTTCTCTGCTCAATAATATAGTCATTAGAGGCATACCAGGCTCCTTGTAGGATCCCTGGTGGCACAGGGGCTCTGGTGGTGTAGTGCCCAAGGCACTTGACTGCTAACCAGAAGGCTGGTGATTCAAAGCCACCAGCCACTCCTTGGAAGGAAGGTTGGGCAATCTACTTCTGTAGTGATACTGCCT
>NW_006922958.1:32395-33232 GCF_000298275.1 Orycteropus afer afer | reverse complement strand
TCCTTTTTGCCTATCAGTATTTATTTAGCCTTCTTTCAAGGTATAGCTGAGGTTCCCGTCTCTTCTCTGAAGCCTTCCCTTATTGCCCTTCTCTGATATCCTGTTACTCTTTTTCATACTGAGATGTATTCCTTATGTGAATTTATTTTGCATCCTCAAATAGATTTCAAATTCCTTTAAGGTTAGGAATATTACATGGGTATTGCCCACAGTAACTAGTGAAATCTTGGACACAGAGTAGATTGACAATAAATATTTAATTGTTGCTGTACAAAATGTACTTCTGTATTTTGATGGTAGCTCATCAGTTGGTTTTGAGTATGGGATGGGAGGGGGAAAACATTTTAAAGAAAACAGTATATGGTTAAAAAATGTTAAGCTGTATTAATGCAATCTTAATATTATAATGCTTTAAATTGTTGACTAATTATATTTCTGGCCAAAATAAGACATTTGAAATTGTATCTTGGGGTAGTTCAAATGTGTACATCTGGCCATTTTTGCTACCAAGCAGCATTCCAGCTGCACTTCTTCCAGGACAGATCTGTTAGTTCTTTTAGCAGTCCATGGTACTTTCAGCATTCTTCACCAGCACCACAACTCAAAAGCATCCACTCTTCTTCCGCCTTCCTTATTCAAGCTCTCACATGCATATGAGGCAATTGAAAATACCATGGCTTGTGTCAGGTGCACCTTAGTCTTCAAGGAGACATCTTTGCTCCTCAGCACTTGAAAGAGGTTCTTTGCAGCCAATTGCCCAGTGCTATACATATCTGATACTTTGACTGCTGCTTCCATTGGCATTGATTGTAGAACCAAATAATAAGAAGTCTTTGA
>NW_006922958.1:29233-32295 GCF_000298275.1 Orycteropus afer afer | reverse complement strand
TTCAGCATTCTTCACCAGCACCACAACGCAAAAGCATTGACTCTTCTTCAGTCTTCTTTATTCATTGTCCCGCTCTCACATGCATATGAGATGATTAGAAATACCATGGCTTGTGTCAGGGACACTTTAGTCCTCAAGGAGACATCTTTGCTCTTCAGCACCGAAAGAAGTCTTTTGCAGCCAATTGCCCAGTGCTATACATATCTGATACTTTGACTGCTGCTTCCATTGGCATTGATTGTAGAACCAAATAATAAGAAGTCTTTGACAACTTCAATCTTTTCTCCATTTATCATGATGCTCATTATTGGTCCAGTTGTGAGGACTTTTGTTTTCTTTATATTGAGGTGTAATCCAGGCATCAGGAAGCCACTGGAAGAAGCCAGGGCTGACAGTGCCAGAACAGGTAGGGGGAAGGCCAGGAAGTGGGCAGAGAGGTTTGGAACAGTGAAGGGAGATGAACTTGCTTGTCTGTCAGTTTGTCCTACTGTGGTGGCTTGTGCTGTACCACTGGTGTTTCAAATGCCAGCAGTATTGCCCATGGTGAACAGATTTCAGAGGAGCTTCCAGACTGAGACAGACTCGGAAGAAGGAAGAGGCCATCCACTTCTCAAAGAATTCACCACGGAAAACCTTATGAGTAGCAGAGAAACACTATCTGATACATTACAGGACAATTTTGTGAATAGCCCTGGAACATTGTCTGATATAGTGCTGGAAGTTGAGCCCCTCAGGTCAGAAGGCACTCAAAATACGACTGGGAAAGAACTTCTTCATCAGAGTAGTACTGACCTTAATCATATGGATGAAGTAAAGCTTTCAGGACCTCCATTTGCTGATGTGGCATGACTCAAACTCAGGAGAAACAGCTGCAAACATCCATTAATAATCAGAACATGGAATATATGAAGTATGAATCTAGGAAAATTGGAACTTGTCAAAAATGAAATGGAAAGCATAAAGATTGATATCCTAGGCATTAGTGAGCAGCAATGAACTAGTTCTGGCCACTGTGAATCAGACAACCATATGATCTACTACGCTGGGAATGACAAATTGAAGAGGAATGGCATGGCCTTCATCATCACAAAGAATGTTTCAAGATCTATCCTGAAGTACAGTGCTGTTGGTGATAGGATAATATCCATACACCTACAAGGAAAGCCAGTTAATACAACTATTATTCAAACTTATGCACCAACCACCAAAGCCAAAGATGAGGAAATTGAAGATTTTTACCAACTTCCGAAGTCTGAAATTGACTGAACATGCAATCAGGATGTGATGATCATCACTGGTGATTGGAATATCTACAATTGGAACTCCCAAAAGCTGTACCTACCATCTTTCTCTACATTTAGAAACATTCCCATAGCATATCCTAAGCAGTTAGTGTATGGCACCAATCAGATACCTGCCCAAATATCATTTCATATTATCTCCAAAAAATAATTTTCCCCTAGAGATATAGCAATTTTAAAGCTAAAATTTTGGATCAATCAGGATTAAAATTATTTCTCTCAGTATCCCTTTTGTTTATTATGCTAGTTTTCTACTTGAAATCAGCTCACCTTGTGATATATAAGTGGGTACATATTAAATTAAGTAAAATGAAAAATTAATACACATTCAAAATGGAGCTCATTAAAGCCAATTTTAAGCAATAAGTAAAATGAACTGCATTGCCTATTTTGGCTGAGGATATAGGACACATTATTCTCACTATCAATTGCTTTGGTAAACAACACAGTTTAGTTCAATTAGTGTGACCCATTCAAACAGGCCATTAAATCAATATTACAGACAAACTGAACTGATTAGTCAAAATTTTTCTTTGCACAGCTGAAAGTCACCACATTATGTAAATTCTATTAAAGCAAAACCTTGATTAGTCTGACCCTAAACTAACAGGATTTTTTTTCTGAACTTGAATTTCAAAAAAATAAGAAATGACAAGATGATTTAATAGCAAGTATAGCATAAAAAGGAAGGAGCTCTGGTGGTATAGTGTTTAAGGCATTTGGCTGCTAACCAAAAGTTCCATAGTTTGAACCCATCAGCCACTCTGTGGAAGAAGGATGAGGTAGCCTGCTTCCATAAATATTTACAGCCTTGGAAACTCAATGGAGGTCGGTATGAGTTGGAATTGATTCGATGGCAGTGAGTTTGGTTTTTGGTTTATGGTATAGATGTAGTTGTTAATCATAAGCTGTCAGAATGAGCAGGCCTATTCAATGGGTTTTGTGAAACACTGGGAAGGATTTTAGTTCCTTAAATTGTATCCTATTGGTGATACCTGAAATTTCACATTTGGTATTGTTTTTTAATGTAAGGAATGATAAACTACAACTGCCATAAGAGAATTACATACTCTAATAAGTTAGTCGGAGCTCTGGTAGCATAGTGCCTAAGGCACTTGACTGCTAACCAGAAGGCTGGCGGTTCAAACCCACCAGCCACTTCTCTGAAGGAAGGTTGGATGATCTACTTCTGTAGTGATATTGCCTCGGAAACCCAAGGAGGGGTTGCTATGAGTTAGGTCCGACTCGAGGACACATAACAACAAAAAGTTAGTTACCCCTTAGTTACCCCTATAGGAGGGCAGTCCTATATGTATGCCATGTGAGGGGCTCTGAGATTATCTAGTGGATCAGCATGGAAAGATAATACCAAAGAAAACTTGATTTACCTCACAGTGTTTTCTAAGGTCAGGCTCCCACTAACGCCCAGCATTTTAAAAGGGCACCACTATTATGTTTTCTGCAATTTCTGATTTTACTAAACATAAATGACTTGAATTTCATAGTGATGGACATTCTGGAAATAAATTTTGACTGGCATTCTTTTTTTCTTGGTGGGCTCTTATGCATGATAACTATAAGGAGCTATTCTTGCTAACAAACAAACCAACAAACAGAAACACGATTTGTTGGAGATAACATAGCCACAGAGCCAAGGTGTACCTTACTTTTGATTCTGAAGCTTTCTTTAGCCATTAGCCTCCTTTCAAAGGTAATAAAATACTAAGCGACACCAGTCATAGTGAAATCAGAGAGGCCATG
>NW_006922958.1:26587-28508 GCF_000298275.1 Orycteropus afer afer | reverse complement strand
AAAAAAAAAAAAGGGAGACCAGGTTTGCTGGTCTGATAGAGCCTGGTGGAACCACTGACACTATGGTCCCTAGCTGCCCTTCAAGTCTGGAATTGAACCCACACCTGTGGCTTCCAGCCAAATAAAAGCCAGGCATAAGAGTTGAACATGTACCTGAGGTAGATACAGCCCTTGGAGAGAACAATCATGGGGGAAAGAAGGGCTGTTTATGCATAGGGAGACAGTTCAGGGGGCAGGAATGCATGGAGGGTTGGACACAGGGAAGAGGTAACTATTGGGAAGAAGTGGGAGGGGAGGTGTTGCATTGGGGTAAACTGTCAATGTCATCAGACAACATGTATGTGAACTGCTATATGGAAAGTGAATTTGCTCTGTAAACTTTCACCTAAATCACAATAAAAAAAGAAAAAGAAAATGAGGTCTGAGTTCCAAATGGAAAAGGTAAAAGGAGATGTATTTATAGAATACAATGTAATCAGAGAATTAATTCAGGGGGAAGATAAATTCTATGGGACCGGTGTTGGGTAACTCAGAGTCCCTGGGTGGTGCAAACATGTTAAGACATTTGGCTACTAACTGAACAATTGGAGGTTTCAGTTCACCTTGAGATGCTTTGGAACAAGGTCTGGTGATCTATCTCTGAGAAATTAGCCAGTGAAAGCTATATAGAGCACAGTTTGACTCTGACACAAATAGTGTCACCATAAGCCAGTCGATTTGATGGAAACTTTTGTGTGTGTGTGAAGAAGGAGTAGCTCTGTGAATTTATTTATTCATTCTCTCATCAAATAGTCACTGAGTAGCCATTATGTAGGAGCTCTGGTGGCGCAGTGGTTAAAGTACCTGGCTGTGAACAAAAAGGTTGGCAGTTTGAACCCACCAGCCACCCTGTGGAAGAAAGATGAAGCAGATTGCTTCTGTAAAGATTTACAGCTTGGAAACTCTGTGGGGTCAATTCTCTGGCTTAGAGGATAGCTATGAGTCAGAATTGCTTGATGGCAGTGGGTTTTTATCCAGCAGGTGCTGGCAACTATGCTAAATTGGTTATTTGTCCCTGACTCTTTTTGTGCCCTTCTTCATAAGAGGTATCCAGAAGTAAGGATCTTTGGTTCTAAAATACTTCGGTGCTTATTTTGAGGGTAATAGGTTTTAAGCATGAAAATGACATGATGAGATTTACATATTAGGAACACATTTTCTTTATGCAAGGTGGAGAATGGGTGGGGTGAGAGTAGAGTTAGAAACAGTAATCCAAGGAAAGATTATTGGTGACCTGAAATATGAGAGTGGCAGGGGGCTTGGAGAGAAGTGGAAAAAAATAAAGATATACAGGACAGAGTGGTACAAATGATACCAAACAGTAACTGATTGGGTATTGAGGGTGGACAAGGGGAGAGAGGAGAATCAAAGATGATGTGCAGCTTTCTGGTTTGGAGAATTGAGCATAGGTTGTAATAATGCCCTCATGCTGCCCTCTGAAGAGTCCACTATATGCCAAGCACTCTGTTAGGCACTGCTGTGGTACAGGGACAATTTTGTGCTTCAGGGGAAAACTATGCACAGTACATAGCACACCCTTCAGAGTTATCTAATTCTGGTTGGTTCTAGGGGCCTATCTTGCAACTCTGTAAATTAGAAATGACCAATAGCAATGCAAAATAATCCTTGTGTATAAACCAAACTCACTACCATCGAGTAGATTCCCACTAGTAGCAACCCTATAGGACAGAGTAGAACTGACCTATAGGAGCTCTGGTGGCACAGTGCCAAAAGCATCTGAGTGCTAACCAGAAGGCTGGTTATTGATCAGAACCCACCAGCCACTCCTAGGAAGGAAGACTGGGCAATCTACTTCCATAAAGATTTACGACCTTGGAAACCCAAAGGGGGTCTCTATGAGTTGGAATCACCTTGATGGCAG
>NW_006922958.1:23467-26212 GCF_000298275.1 Orycteropus afer afer | reverse complement strand
CCAACTGTACCTCTCCTCATAATACTTTACCAGTTTTCTCATTAAGGAGTTAAACAAAATCTCTAACATGCATTTATTTTTGTAGTTGTATGGAAACTATGAGAGCTCTGGTAGTGTAGTGCCTAAGGCATTTGACTGCTAACCAGAGGGTTGGTGGTTCAAACCCACAAGCCACTCCTTGAAAATGATCTTTTAATAGTAGGGGACTTGACAAATATGACTTTCCTCATGCAATTTATATTCTAGGATGGCAAAGAGGTAATAAACCAAATAAATAAGTAACTGCGTCACTAAGTGCCATGAAGGAAGATATAGCAGGGAAATAGGATAAGGAGTGGAAGTAGGTGGGATGGGATGGAGTTTCAATTACACAGAGGAGTCAGGGCTTCCCTTGTTCTCTAAAACTAACATAAAACAATATAAACTTAACCTTTGGGTTAAATCAGGGGAATTTAAAGTTTTGTGACTGTATGCATAAGCCTAGTCAGATCATATGAATAGATTTTTTTGGAGGGTGAATGTTTGTTTTCCCACACTGTCTTTTTGTTTTTTCTTTGTTTTCCTTTTGCAAAACACTCTGCTGCTAACCGAAAGGTTGAGAGTTTGAACCCACCCAGAGGCACCTTGGAAGAAAAGTCTGTTGATTTATTTTAAAAAAACCATAGCCATTGAAAATCCTATGGAGGACAGCTCTACTCTATAACACATGGGGTTGCCACGAGTAGGAATTGACTCCACAGTAACTGATTTGGTTTGGATTTTTGTTTTCCTTTTGCAGAGAAATCTCCTTCAAACTTAACCCCTCTCTTCTGATCAATATCTTATCTTCATCTAATGCAAACCAGTGGTTTCCATTAAAAGAATTTCTTAGTAAGCAAGACACTGTGGGACCAGAAATGTCAGCTTTCTGAAATAGCTTGGAGTCAGGAAAATTTCAGTTTATGCCAAAAACTTTTGTACAAGTGTGGGTATCCCAGAACAAATCAATCAATTGGCAAGTACGTGTTGAATTTCTTCTTCTATGTGAAAGACACTATACTGAGGAGACACATACAGAGGAGAAAGGTATCATGAAAATAAAAAATTAGCCTGAATTTAACATGATTTTAAAACATAGAGTGATTTCACCACCACTCCCATGTTAAGGAGAATGCATGCACCTGTACCTTTGTGTCTGTGCAGTTGAAAGAGATAAAGTAAAATATAATAACTAGTTGTTTTTGTGTGTCCCCTTTCCCAGCATTACCCCTGCTCCAACCCCATTTGGCTCTGGTCAAGAACCACTGCTCTGAATAGTGTTTTAAATATTTTTTGAAACTTTCAATTTCTAAATCATGATTTCCGAATGACTACCTAATGAAATTCTTTAACATGATTGCTGAGCTTACCTTCTGGGTATTAGACGCAGAGTTAATTAAAAAGCCATCAATTCAATTTCAATGTATTCACGGGGAAATGACAGAAGTCAGTTTTCAGGAAGTATTAATAAACAGTGGTTCACCCATGTCTTCCTCTGAGCCTCTATCATCATCACTATGTTAAAATAAAAATCATACTAAGACAGTAAGCTCTGGTAGCATAGTGGCTAAAGGCATGTGACTGCTAACCAGAATGCTGGTGGTTCAAACCCACCAGCCACTTCTCGGAAGGAAGATGGGGCAATCTACTTCCATGGTGATACTGCCTCGGCAACCCAAGCTATGAGTTGAGTTTGACTCGACTGCACATAACAACAACAAGAAAGTAATAGAAATCGGTTGAAGTTTATTGAATATAAGATTTGCAAATTGGGCTAACATTTTGACTAGAGTAAAAAGTGTTCCAAAGATGAGAAAACCTCCAGAGACTTCTTAAATCCCACCCCATCAACACTGTCATGGAAAAAAAGCCAGAACAGTGCTTTTGTGATAATTTACCCTAAAACACAGCTTCCAGTCAGACCCAGGAGTTCCTGTTTCTCAAAACTGATTGCATGTAGATAATCGTTCAAGAGAGCCCAATGCCTAAGGCAAAGTGGTCTCCACTAAGCTGCTTAAATCCATTGTCATTGAGTCGAGTCTGACTCATAGTCGGCCTCCATTGGGTTTCCAAGTCTGTAAATCTTTACAGAAGCAGCCTGCCTTGTCTTTCTCCCACAGAGTGTTTGGCAGATTCTAACTGCAGACCATCTGGTTAGCAGTCCAATGCCTTAACCACAGCACCACCAGAGCTCCTTACTAAGCTGCTTGTTAGGGTATTATTTGACTTAAAGATGATTTTAGGAAACCAGTTTCTTCAAGGCTCAAGGTTCAAAAGGACACTTAAGGGCAAATAGCCTGTATGGATCACTCTAACTCCATGGACTCCAGAAATATGGATTCCAGGAGAATTAAAATTGTTTCTCAACTGGGATGTTCTAGCACATACTGGATTGATGGGTGCATATACTGTGGTTAAGCGCTTGACAGAATGTCAGCAGTTCAAACCCACTAGCTTCTCTTCAGCAGAGATGTGGCAGTCTGCTTCTGTAAAAATAACAGCCTTGGAAACCCTATAGGGTAGTTCTACTGTCAGATTTGACTTGACGGCAATGGGTTTGGTTTGCTTGATGGGTGTGATGTGACTGTGTTTGGGAGTCTGTTACTGCTTCACTCTTTCTGCACCATTTAACTACAGGTGTTGTTGCCAAATACCTTGAGGATACTGCTTTTGGGTTTTTCCCTGAGCCCTCCTATAGGCAGCTCTGGTGGTGTAGTGCCTAAGGCA
>NW_006922958.1:14912-23326 GCF_000298275.1 Orycteropus afer afer | reverse complement strand
CGGAAGGAAGGTTGGGCAATCCTACTTCCGTAGTGATACTGCCTCGGAAACCCAAGGAGGGGTCGCTATGAGTCGGGGCGACTCGACGGCACATAACAACAACTTCCTTAGTGATACTGCCTTGGAAACCCAAGGAGAGTTGCTATGAGTCAGATCTGACTTGACTGCAGTGAGTTTGGTTTTGGTTTTCTCCTATATGGTGGCCAGAAAGTGTCAGATCCCTGGAGTCGATGATGTTCCAGATAAGTGAATATGGGAGAAAATGATCCTATTTTGGTTATGTCATTTGACTTTTAATATGTGCTAATTTTGTCTCCCAGATAAATTGTATGCTCCTTCAAGTTAGGGAGTCTCTAGGCTTAAAAATAATGCCCCATTAACAATCCATCTATATAAACAAATGCCATATCTCTTATGCCCATAGTCCTTTACCTTGTTTAGTCAAAATTTTCTTGCTGCTGCTGTTGGAGAGATTGTAATAACACCCTGATGAAATTTATGGGTCCACAGTGGAAGAAGGAGAAGTGATAGCTTAGCAAGAAAAATAAGTGTAAGGTTTTGGAAGCCCCAGCAAAATGCCAATGTATTATCTGGTAGAGGTAATGCATTAAATCATTACTGGCCATCAACGACTTTGTTGGATAAATTGACCAAGTGAGTTTAATTAGAGCTGGAGAAAGGAGCAAGTTTTGACTTGGGTAGGGAGGATACTATTGAACATGATAAATGTTAAGGGGGTGGCAGAGAAGAGGCAGCCTCATGCTGTGAAGGTTGGGCATGCTTTATTTAACAAGTATTTATTAGCTCTGGGAATATTGAGAGAGGATGAGAGCTCTGGTGGCATAGTGCCTAAGGGATTTGACTGCTAACCAGAAGGCTAGCAGTTCAAACCTGCCAGCCACTCCTTGGAAGGAAGACTGGGCAATCTAATTCTGTGCAGATACTGCCTCAGAAACCCAAGGAGGGGTTGCTATGAGTTGCAATGGATTCCACAGTGAGTTTGGTTGTTTTTGGTTAGTAGAATGATGGGAAGAGAGCTGAGTGCAGATAGAATGACAGAGAAAACAGACAAACTCCTTCACGGTTTTGTCAAGGCCTAGCCCTTCGGACATCCACAGGTTATTTATTTATTTATTTTTCCTGCAAACATCTTATCTCTTCTTTGTTAGTTTGTTTTAGATCACACTGGAAATTTCCTTATCTGCTTGTTTCTTATCTGTTCTTGATTCCTTTGCTTGTTCATTGACTACAGGGCTCAGGGCAGCCTCTGAATCCCTGGCTTCTTAGAAGCCTTTCTTCACTGCAGCCATAGAAGACATTTGCTTTACCTCTAAGCTGCCTTGGCTGGGCTCTGGGGATTTACATAAAGAGATATTTGAAGCAAACATGGAGGCGCCTTCTCCTGTTTTGGTCTCCTGTACAGATTGAGTTGATGAGAGGGTTACCTTCTTTTCCTGCCAAGGTCATCAGGAAGAAAGCAGTCCCCGGAGACATGCTAACATTAACCTGAGAACCAAAGATTACAGATGCAGAGGGACCTTTGAGCTGTAAGGCTTTCACAGTCAAACTGCACTAAATCAGAAAAAGACTGAAGGAGCAAGGCCACTTGAAGCAAAAAGCTCAAATTATACATTCTTTCAGAAGAAATGCATCTTTGTTCCTTCAGAATTAGTACAAAACCCTCATGCCTTGTCTATTTGTAAGAAGCCAGTGTTTTTAAGGTAACACAGTATCAGAAAGGCCACACACAAACTTTGGTGCTGAAAGACTTATGTTTGAAACCTGTCTGCACCTCTCAAAAGCTACATGGCCTTGAACAAAGATGCATGACTGCTATTGCCTCAGTTTCTTGATCTGTAAAATAGAGATGCTTATACCTATCTTGTAGGGTTTTTAGAATTAGAAGTAACATGGAAAAAGGTGCAGTGTTCTCAGAAACTAGGTGCTAAGCCAATGATAAGCAATATTAATACAACATTAATGATGTGGAGATGATCCAGGGTCATTACTCTACCTGGGAGATGGGCTAGAGTGGTTGGCTCCTCCACAGTTGTAAGACAATTTACAGAGAGGTAAGAGAGAATCGTCATGCTATGGAACCAATAAAACAAAATGCTCCAGATCAAAGAGAAGAGCCTGCAGAATGAACAAAGTTGTATCACATATCGAACAACTCTAAATATTCAAATAGGAGCTCTAGTGGAATAGTGCCTAAGGTATTTGACTGCTAACCAGAAGGCTGGTGGTTCATATCCACCAGCCACTCCTTGGAAGGAAGTCAGTGCAATCTACTTGGAAATTCAAGGAGGGGGTCGCTGTGAGTAGGAAAATTCAACTTAGGGACAAAACTAAAACCAAACTCATTGCCATCGAGTGGAGTCCAACTCATAGAGACCCTTTTGGGATAGAATAGAACTGCCCCATAGGGTATCCAAGGCTGATGATCTTTAGGGAAGCCAACTGCCTCATCTTTCATGGAGTGGCTGAGGGTTTGAGCTGCTGACCTTTTGGTTAGCAGCCAAATGCTTTAACTACTACACCAGCAGAGCTGTTTAACTTGGGACAGTCACCTATATTTAGCAATATTCATTGCCATGCAGACCATGAATGTGCTGAAGAATTTATAAATTGCCTTTTTTTTCTGTTAAATTGATTAATTCTGCACATTGATAAGAAAAATGGTTTGGTAGACATATAAATGGCCACATTGGCCTAGCCCAGGTTGAATCATCACAAGTTCTAAATTAATGGGTTTGTGACACAGCCAGGTAAACCTCTGTTTGTTTTTCCTTTATTTAAAATCTCCTGCTTCATTGCATATTGTCCTCTAAATTGAAGTTATTTCATTATCACTAACTGACCTAAGTATACTTTTTTTTTTTTCATTGCCGTTTTTTGCTAAGCTTCAGTCAGGTCCAGCAATGGAGCAGAATAAATTCTCAACCAGAAAAATAAAATCATTTTTAAGAGTCAGATACAAACCTTCTAGGAATTGTAGGGAGTAAATTACATTTCTCAAGTGAAGAGGAAGAAATGGAGGAAAATGGGTAAACTAGAATGTCACAGATGATGGAAAGACCTCAAGAAATGCCTTTCCTTTATTTTGTAGCAATGTCCTAGGTAGGGTGACTAGATCCTATCTCGATGAAATCAAAGAAGGTACAGGAAGTTCTGAACAAGACTATAAATTGAGCAACCAAACCAAACTCATTGCCGCCTAGTTGATTCTGACTCATAGCAACCCCTCCTTTGGTTTCCGAGGTGGTATCTCTAGAGAAGTAGATTGCCCAGTCTTCCTTCCGAGGAGTGGCTGGTGGGTTTGAACCACCAGCCTTCTGGTTAGCAGTCAAGTGCTTTAGGCACTACACCATCAGAGCTCCCACTATAAACTGAGGATTTAAAAAAATCAGGAAGAACAACTCCAAGTGATAACAGATACAAAAATTATCATTCTAACCAAGCATTGGTAAAAGGTTGGGGTAAAATAGGTTGTTTGCCTACTTTGAGAGGGTGAATAGAATTGTGTCCTGGAGTTTAGTTGTTTGACATTTGCTGTAATGTATTATCTTCAGATTTAGTTATTATTTAAGCTCATAATATACTTTTGATATGAACAAAGTGAAAAAGAATGTCTTTTATCCCAAACAAACCTCAGTGTATTACTTCTTAAAGCTCAAACCTCAGGGCCTGTGGCATACAACTGCCATCTGGTGACGGTATGTCTGCATAGCAGGTTTATGCGTTTAATATGTTACAGAAGTAGCAAAACAAAACTGGGAGAAGGATTTGCAAAATTAAGGTGATGAAGTGATAGGCAGTGTCCTAGGGATCTAAGTGCATGAGATACGACTGTTTTAAAAAAGAGTAAAAAAAAAAAAACATATATAGAGAGGTCAAAATGCAACCTCAAAATATTTCCTTATGGAATTCAGAGTGATGCAGAGACTTAATATTTTGTTAATGGCAGAATGGTTTTATTTTTTTTCCCATGCACATTGGTAGTCTATGAATTGTGAATGGTTTCATTGTCTTGGAGATTTGGATTGCACTTGAATAGTCTGTCGATGTACACAGCTGAGAAAATGATTAAATAATAAAACAAAAGAAGTGCATCTTAGAGATTTTTCTTAAGTTTTAAATCTCTCATTTTAAAGGTTATAGTCCTTTCCATAAAAAATTGCAAGCATTCTTTTCCCATGATTCTGTAATTCAATCTTTTTCTGTGTTATATAAGACTGCTTAATGCTTCTAGACTTCATTTTACTTGAAGATGTCAGTTTGATAAATCAAGCCCCACAATGCCTTCAAGATTAATAGGTCGTCTTTTGAAAATAGTTATACTGGTAGCACAAATGTAAGTGATCTGCTCCAATCACCTAAGAAGTCAGTAAGGTTGGCAGGGACAGATGACCTAGTCTCCTGCTGTCTTCTCTTGGGAGTCCATATGTGCAAAGCTTGTCTTTTTCTAGCTTCATTTTAATTAGCTGATCAGGGGAAACAGTGATGAAATAGCCTGAGGGAAACCTTCGAGCTATCAAGTGGAACATCACAAGGAATGGCTGTATGGTTTATGAAAAGCTAAAGTATTGCTTAGTTTGAAAGTGAAAAAAAAAATAACATTGGGGAAGATTGGAGATAGGAAGGATTGAGAGTCTTAAATGCATTCATTTTTTTTTTTCTGGTCTGAGAAAATTTGCTTAAGAAATTATAATTTTTATAAAAAATATTTCCCCTGAGGACAACAACGCATTTTGCTGAGTAACATTAATTGAAGTTGTACGTAACTTTTACATTTTCTTGTAGTTCCCTTTGTGAGCAATTAGCTACTTTACTTCATCAGTTTACAGCTAGCAGTTACAGGCAAGGGAGGAAACTGAGAGTGGCACGGGGAAAATTTACTCAGGCATCAACAGGAAATGATGCATGGGGCATTTTCCTGAACTTTACCTCCACCTCCAAGCAATGAGATCTTATTAAGAATCTCAACTGATTCTTTACCCATTTATCCAGTACTACATTAAGCCTCTGGCATCCTTAGTGTTAGCACTGAATAAAGTGAATAAATAGGCAGAAGTCTTTTAAAAGCCTCAGTCTGGTTGTGTCTGCTTTTCTCCCCCTCTTCTCTTCCCACCTCTTTTTCTTTGTGTTTCTATGCATCTTAAATGTTTGAATATGATGTTCCCTGATATTCAGTTGCCAGGGGTCAAATTGACTCCTTGCAATCCATAACTTTAGTTCCTTTCCCAAGAATGCCTGTTATTTTCCATTCTATAGAACCACACAAGTGTAGGTCTTGGTACAAAAATTGCAACAGCCTACTTTCTCTGCCTTCCATTTCTGTCTTGTCTTGTCCATCCTATATAGAGAGCAGTTAAATCAATTTTCTCAGATAGCACAGAAAGAAAACAAAGTCAGGTCCTTAGCAACCACCCCATGTCTCTACTAAGGGTTTCTAACAAGAACATTATGTTTGGGGATGCACTGTGTACGGGGATAATCACCTTTTTCAGGTCCCTCTAGTCCATTGTTATTTGCCAGGATCCATCTGGTTTCTTCACAGGCCACACAGGGCTCTTAAAAGCACTGTGGGCCTCCTACTTTGGCGGGTAGTGACTGGCATCTTAAAAGCTAGCAAGCTGCCATCTAGATGCAATGATGGGTCTCTCCTTATCCAGAGCAAAGAAGAATGAAGAAACCCAAAATTCAAGGAAACAATTAGCCCTAGTGACTGGTACACCATCCGATCTGCAGGCTATATGACTATGAGACCAGAAGAACTAGATGGTGCCCGGCTACCACTGTCATTCACTTGGAAGGGGATCTATGTAGGAGATCCTTGATAGAGAGGGAGAACAATGTGGAACAAAACTCAAAATCATTTGGAGAGGGAAAAAAGGGGGGAGGGTTGGCTAGGTTTGCTGGTCTGGTAGAGCCTGGTGGAACCACTGAGACTATGGACCCTAGCTGCCCTTCAGATCTGGAATTGAAACCACACCTGCGGTTTCCAGCCAAACAAAAGACAGGCATATGAGCTGAACATTTACCTCAAGTAGATACACTCCTTGGAGAGAACAATCATGGGAGAAAGAAGGGCTGCTTATGCAAAGGGAGACAGCTCAGGGGGCAGGAGTTTATGGAAGGATGGACACTGGGAAGAGGTAACTATGGGGAGGAAGTGGGAGGGGAGCTGTTGCATTGTGGTAAACTGTGGTCAATGACATGAGACAAAATATATGTGAGCTACTGTATGGAAAGTGAATTTGCTCTGCAAATCTTCACCCAAATCACACACACACAAAAGCACTATGGGCTTCCCAGAAGATACTTGACTTTTCAATACTAAAATGGCTTCCTGATTTCCTTAGGTCCTCTGGGCAACTTATATTATCTGATGTTTACCAATTTTCATTATAGGGGAAGAGACACTAGTTCCCATGCTGCATTCCTTCTCAGGACTGCTTTTACAACTTCTACTTATATTTGGAATACACATAGTCTGACAAGCATTGGGAAGCAGGGTTTTTTATAGCTTTGGTGAACAATGGTGGTTACATGTCAGAACTTTGGACAGCCAAAGCCACCCTAGTAGGTTTTACATATTTAGCAAGTGAAAGTGGGCTATCAGAAAGCAAGGAAACCACATTTGGTCTCACAAAGTCCGCTTCCCCTTAAACACTGGAAGGAGTGTTTAAACATGGGTAAATCTTCCTGGTGTTCCTTGCTTTCAGCAATGATATCCCTCTTTCCACGTCCTCTTCTGAATCTGGCTTGAATTTCTGGTAGCTCCCTGTTGATGTAAAGTTGCAACCATTTTTAAATTATCTGGAGCAAAATTTTGCTTTTGTGTGATATTAATGACATGGTTGTATAATTTCCACATTCTTTTGGATCACTCTTCTTTGGAATGGGCACCAATATGGATCTCTTCCAGTAGGTTGGCCAGGTAGGTGTCTTCTAAATTTCTCGGCATAAACATGTGAGCACCTCCAGTGCTACATTTGTTTGTTTAGACATTTCAATGGATATTCCATCAATTTTTGAAGCCTTGTTTTTCTCCAATATTTTCAGTGAAGCTTGGACTTCTTCTTTCAATACCATTGGTTCTTGATAATAGCTACCTCCTGAAAGGTTGAATGTTGACCAATTCTTTTTAGTACAGTGACTCTGAGTATTCCTTCCATCTTCTTTTGATGATTCCTACATCGTTCATGTTTTTGCCCGTAGAATCCTTCAGTATTGCAACTCGAAGCTTGAATTTTTTGCTCAGTTCTTTCAGCTTGAGAAGTTCCGAGCATGTTCTTCCCTTTTGGTTTTCTATGATGGCACCCAATAAACTCTACCTCTCCATTATTAAAACACTTGTGAAATCCACTCCAGCTTCAATCTCCGTGTAACCAGTAGATTATACTAGAAGTGATACTTTATTTCTATGGCTAAGTTATAAGAAGAAGAATTTCAACTTCCACCTTGGTCCATTTGCACGCTTGTTCTTGGAAACCTTCAGGCCACTATTTAAGAATCCATCTATCCTGTGGAGGGCTTACATGGAGAAATGCTGAGACTTCATGACAATGTGAGGGTTCCAGCTGAGTCCAGCTTTAAAGTCATCTCCTCCAATGTCCAAGGTGCTTGGCATGTGAGATAAACTGCTTTTTAGCTCTACAGACCAAACCAGCTGGTAACTAAATACCATTGAATAACCTGAAAGAGGAGCAGAGGACTTGTCCAGTTCACATATACCTGAATTCCTGACTTATAAAATTATGAGATATAGTAAGATGTTTGTTATTTTCAATTTGGGGATAGTTTATTACATAGCAATATATAATTGGCATACCTGCCTAACTTGTAGTCTCCCCTCAAGAGTTAGTTTAGGTATCACCTCTAAGAAACCTTCTCAGATCTCCCTTCATAATCCCCTTGTTAGGTTGGGTTAGGTGTAGATCTTTGCTTCCTTGCCATACATGTACTTATTGAACTGTGGTCTACTTTTCTGAACTTGTGCTATCTGTCCCACCAGACAGTGAGCTTCTTGTCTTACTTTCTTTTATCTGCCAAGATATTGTTCATCCAGCCTATGTGGAAAGTGTTTTCCATGGTGAGAATTTACTACTTCCTGAGGCAGAATGAGGGATCCTTCACAGCGCAGTGGTTAAAGCTCTCTACTGCTAACCAAAAGGTTGGTCATTTGAACCCACAAGCCACTCTGTGGGAGAAAGATGTGGCAGTCTGATTCTGTAAAGGTTTACAGCCTTGGAAACCCTGTGGGACAGTTCTACTGTATCCGATAGGGTTGCAAAGAGTTGGTATTGACTCAACGGCAGTGGGTTTGGTTTGGTGGGCTTAGACATGAGGATGGCGAGACTTTGTCTCATTTCTTTTGAACATGTTATCAGGAGGAATCAATCCCAAGA
>NW_006922958.1:13195-14604 GCF_000298275.1 Orycteropus afer afer | reverse complement strand
TTGTTAATATGTTCATTTGTGCTTACTTTTGCACTGTAATCATTCTTAAGACTTTCTAATTTTTGTGCCATGTGCACCTAACAGTATTACAAGCTTGACAATAAGTGAGCTGTCTTAGATATACTTTATATTCCCTTAATGGAAGGTATTTCACCCAGGAATAACTCAATTTATGTTCTTAACTGATAGACTAGTAGAATGTACTTACAGAGTATAGGCTCTGGAGTCAGACTTCTTAGGTTAAAATCCTGACACTTCTACAAAGTAGTGATTATTTGAAAATTGATAAATCATTTGATCTAGCTAAGTCTTAATTTTTCCAACTGAAAATACCACAGATAAAAATAATAACTTCCCTGTAGGATTGCTGTGAAAAAATAGATGCAATAGTGCCCGTATAGTACTTAGTCCAGAAACTAACTCAAATGTTCTGTGTTAGTGACAATTATCACTATGATATAAACACAGTGCCAGTTGACCAAATCGAGCATTCTTTCTCATACTGAGCATTGGTTAATGGCCTGATTTTGTCTCCCTTATCTGTTTATCTTACTTTTGCTTGTTTTACCTCTTAAAACTTTATTATTGTGGCATTCAATTTTTAAAAGCTTATCTCCTATTGCCTTTTTTTTAATCTTTTATTTCAAACCTTTAAGTAGATGTAGAAGATTTAACTGTACAAATAACCCATGTATACACAAGCTGATAGATGGTTGTGTCACAACGTTAGATAGTCAGAAAACTATTTAAAATGAAAGGCTATGTTTCACTTGCCAAAAAAAAAAAAAAAAGGCACCATTGTATAGACAAATCCATCATCTAATTTCATCAGTAACAATGGGTCCAAATTCATGTCATAAAGAATCAAGATCTTTTTCTATCTTTGTTTCAACCTAGCTGTGTGACTCTTCTAAGCCTCAGCTTCCTCTTAAATAAAACAGATAAAATAATAACTTACTATTTACCTCTTAGAGTTGCTGTAAGTACCAATGAGATGAGCTCCTTAGAGTGGGAGAATTCTTCTTCTCTTCTCCTGATATTTCCTTCCATATAGAAGGACATCCATTTGTGTAATAATCTTGGTCTCAAACTATTCCTTACTCATTATCAACTGGCAATGAGAAAGGAGTAACATGTTTGTTTGGTGACTTTAGATAGAAAATTAAGCATGCTTGGTGAATCCCTTTCCTCTCCCTTGTTTCTTTGGGATTTAACTGCCTGCAGGGAGCATGTATCCTGTATCCTGCTCAGTTCTCTAAGGGTTATCTCTGTCTTTACAGGTCCAATCCTGCTAAGTGGTTCAGTCTATAATTCTGGGGTCCAGGTAATGAAGTCTCTTTGACCTTGTTGTTGTTGTTAAGTGCCGTCGAGTCATTTCCGACTCATAGAGACCCCGTGCACAGCAGAAC
>NW_006922958.1:7158-12023 GCF_000298275.1 Orycteropus afer afer | reverse complement strand
TGCTGCAAACGTTTCTGAATTATCTTTGACCTTAGATGTATCATATTTATCAATATCAACTTTTGAGAAGTGAAGGTGATGTTTGGGTTTCTATCTAACTACTATGTCTTATTCCTCAGTTTGTTGAGAACTTGCACAGGAAAGAGACATTTTGTTTATTGGACAAACTCGAAGACCCTAAAAACAAGGCTGAATTTTAATCATCTTTATAGTTCTAGCACCTAGTACAGTGTCTGGCACATTTTTTTTTTTTTGAGAGGAGAGAAAATTATTTATTGCAAAGCAGCAGTGCAAGGAGTTAGGGGCAGTTAGTACCCAGATCTTAGCTCCCTGAGATGTCAGAGATTCCATCGAAACACGGTTTTTGTAGTTTTCAGGAGAAGGACTTGTGCATATTCACAAAAGGTTGAGAAATTTGGGGAGTGAACAGGAAATGGGTGACTGATGAGTCACTAGTTTCTTGTTATCAGCTGATAGGGGCTTGGGCAGAGGGGAGAGGGTCAGCAATTAACTTTTGTTACCTTATGTCTGTGGGCCAGAGTTAATTTACAAGTTATTTCTAAAATACTTTTAGCAAGTCTATCATCTGCAGGAAGGAATGTTTTCCATTCAGTTCTTTAAGGAACTGAATACTCATCTGCCTGGGGTGGGAACATAGTTGGGGGTAATTTAGTTTACTTCTGTTTACTTATCTATTCTCACCAGGTGCCAGGGTGGGGGAAATAGTTTTTACTTTACTAGGTTTCAATTCCCCCTTAGAATAGATACTGTTCCACATTCTTGGGGAACACTTTACTTGATTTTCTAATTCCCCCTTAGAATGGTTACTGATCCACAATTTTGGGAAACAGGGTGACAACTCATCCTAGCTGCTTCCTGCTGACTGGGGGTGAAGATGTTGGAACTCAATCCCTGGTCAGTAAGCTTCTTGTAGTTTGGACAATTCACGGAATCTTCTGGCCATGGTCTGGGGGAGAAGAGACTAGGGGTATCTGTAGAGTAGCTTGTAATTCTGGAGGTTTGAAGACAGGTAGGTACCTAGATAGACATTGAATACAACAGCAAGTAGAGATCGTTATTGTTAATAAGAGGAGTATTATAATAAATAAGGATTTCAACCACCACAAATTGGGTAACCAAGAGGTTAGCCAAGAAAAGTCTATCCCAAAGGTGGGGGTTAAATCCTGTCATATATACATACCCCTTTGTGTCAAGGAGAGTATGCACACTCAATAATTATTAGTCCCAGGAGTGTGGTCTAATAGGATTTGTTGGAGTTTTATATGGATGTTAGACTATTTTCCTCATTTAGAAGGTGTTTGGGATAAGACAATCATGGAGTTGATTAGAATTACATTTATGTCTTAACCCAGAATAGGTTTACTTTTAAATAAAACCTTAAGATCCTCGATGGGCTCACAAGTTTGTTTCACTACAGGTTGTTGGGGATACTTAACATTCAGTTGCCCAGGTTCTCTCGAGTCTCCCTGTTCCCCAAGCTGTTCCCTGTAGAATAAAACTCAGTTATAGGTTGAGGAGAGTTCTCAGTGCAGTTTGGTGTTATCCTCCATCAGGTGTGATGTGTCCAAGGGTGGACCCCCTTCAGTTTGGTTGAAGAAAGTATTGTCAACAATACTTCATAAGGCCCAATCCATTTGGCCTGAAGTTGGTTCTGGGGAGTCCGGTTGTTCCACTCTTTCACTCTTTCATTAGGACCCAATTGCCTTACAGAAGCTATGAAGGGGAGTATCTGTAGGATACAACAACCTGCTGGAAGCAAACTGGTTAATAATTTTTAATTATTTTAATTATTTAATCATTAATTAATAATATTGTGGACAAAGTTTGCACATGTTTAAAATATCTAATTCCTTAACAATTTTAAGGTCTCCCTTTCCTGCATAACTAGGATGCTACACTCTAGAAAATGGTCTCCCATATAGTATTTCATATGGGCTTAATTTAAGCCTGCTTCTGGGGGTAGTCCAGATCTGCAACAGGTCAAGGACTTTTATCTAAGGTAGGCTGGTCTCTTGGTACATTTTAGCTAGTATCTTCTTAAAATTATGCTTCATCTTCTCAGTTTTTTCCTGTCAATAGGCTAGTCCTATTATTTGTTGGACTATTTGAGATGCAAATGTTCCCTCATAATTACTTTGAACTGAGACTAGCAAACTAAACTGGGGATAATTTTAATAGGGTTTACTCATCTCTGCTGCTTTTCCATGCTGCAGGGAAAGTCTTTCACCCATCCAGTGAAAGTATCTATAAATACTAACAAGTACTTGATTTTTTCAGGAGTTATAAATTTTAACTGCCAGTCCTTGTATAGGTTCAGTCCTCTTGTTTGAATTCTTCACTGGAGGTGGGCTTCACTTTGGATTGTTTCTGGTATAGGTCAAGCAGCCTTGTGTAACCTTTTGGATGGTTTTGTACAGATTCATTCCTGCAATACTCAGCCAAGTATACAGGACACCTTTTCCCATAACAAGTGCTGGTTGCAGTGATAGTTTTGTCCTGTCTGTTGCTTCTGTAGTTCATAGCAGCAGGTAACTGCAGGAGGTTGTCTGTAAGGCCCATGCCTGGTTGAAAATAATATCCACCTGGAGCTTGTTAGCTGAGAAAGTAACCTGAGTATTTAACTTGGTTATTAAGTCTTATTTCAACAGAGGAACAGGGCATTCAGGCACGTATAAAAATTTTCAAGTTAATACAGTGCTCCCAACCTGGCATTCAACAGGTTGAAGAAGATTTTTACATTACTAAACCTCCAGTAATGCTCATAGTGTTCTGGGACAGAGAAGCCTTGGAGATGTTTAGGACTGAGGTTACCCCTGTGTCCAGTAGAGATTCAATGGGCTGTTTTCCCAGTTATTGCCACCCAGGCTCCTAGTAGGAGATAGGAATTTGCCCAGTCTGCAATGGAGCCCCTGGGCCCCATCATTCTTGATTGCTGTTAGTTGTGCTTACTATCTGCTGGGCCCCCTTTGGTTGGTTTTGGAGGGCTCATTCTGGGCATTCCCTCTTCCATTGCCCACCCTTCTTGCAGTAAGCACACTGTTGAGGCCCCAACTTTGTTGGTCGGGCTCCTGGAGCAGGAGCTTAATTCACTCCCTTTCTATCCACTGGGGACCCATGGGGACTTACCCAGTAGGATCAACTTCGTGGCAGGTCTCCCAGGGCAGCAGCCAGCAAGGCAGTTTGTTGCTTCATGTCTCCTTGCTCCTCTTTCTCTTGCTCCTGGTCCCGGTTATTGTAGACCTTAAAGGCAGCCTCTACAAGTTGAGAAGTATTCTCAGTCTCCCTTCTAATTTTGGCATCTGGGTCAGTGTCAGTACATTGATGGTAAGTTTTATATACCCATTTGAGGAAAGCAGAAGGATTTTCCTTGAGGCCTTGTACTTCCTGAACTTTTGAATCTGCTTTGGGGCCCCCTTTGTGGAGCCCTACGATAATGTACACCTGCATATGAGTCAATCTTACTCTGTCTCCTGGGTCATTAGGATCCTACTCTGGATCTGTTCCTGGTGGCTGTGACTCCTGACCAGGTTTTCAGGTTGGAGGTTGTGAAATCTATTGTCTTCTGCTCTAGCTTTCTCTAATACTATTCACCTCTCTCCAGGGATAAGGTATTTAATAACATATTAATGTAAATCAGCCATGGTGAATGGCATATGAGTCCAAACGAAACCTCCAGGATTTCCTTTATGATCTAAACTGGCTGGAACCTGCTGTAATGGGTGTTGCCCTGATGGATCTGGCCTAGACCCCTGGCCAACTTTTACACCACTCTAAATGTGTGCTGGGGAGACCATTTCCTGAGGCGTAGATGGGGAGGAACGGAGTCAAATTTAAGGTTCTTTGGAGTCCTGAAAGCCACCCTTAAAATCCGCTTTCCCTTTAGATCATACAATTATCACCTTGAATAGTTTTCTGTAAACCCTTGTTTTGAAACAAAGCTAAGTATATCTCTAGATGAAACAGTTCTTCCCACTTTTGATATTTAACTGGATAATATCATAGCTTAGACTTCTAGTTTTTGACCATCTATCCCCAGACTCACCAACACTGTGGTCAGACAGTGTTACAAAAACAAAACAAAACAAAACAAAAAACCAGATTTTCTCCTTATAGGCTCAAGGTCAAAATGAGCCCAGTTTTTCAGAATGCAGCCATGGGGGCTCCATTCTGGTCCAGAACCTTGGTTACCAAATTTCCAGTCCCACTTACATCCACTCGAAACTGTTGCACTGGTGCCACACACACACACACTCTCTTTCTCACACAAACAAATCAAGCAGAGCCAAACCAGAATTCAAAGTAAAGTATTCCTAAGAAATACATGAGCTGCTGAGAGCTGTGAAGAGATTTTGATTAAAAGACACCTGGGTCACCACTTAAAATTTTATTATTTACCCACACACAAACCAAAACAAAACCAGACCAGACTAAAAGACACCTGGGCTGCCACGTACCCACACTCTCATCCACACAACAGATTAAGGTGTAGGATCCCCAAGAAATACAAGGGCTACAGTAAACCCACCCTCAAACCAAACCAAACCCAGGCCAGACTAAAAGACATGTGGGTTGCCACATACCCACATTCTCATCCACACACAACAGATTAAGGTAAAGGAACCCCAAGAAACACAAGGGCTACGGTAAACTCACACTCAAACCAAACCAAAACCAGATCTGATCAGAATGACGATGCTTTAGGTATGGAGGTGGTCTTAATTTCAGGTTACTCTTAAGGACCAAAATTTCAACCTCCCTATGAGCTTAAAGCTATTTTAAGAGTGCTTCAGCCATGAAGGTGTCTTATTAAGGTTACCAACCAAAATTCAACCTTCCTATGAGCT
>NW_006922958.1:4338-7058 GCF_000298275.1 Orycteropus afer afer | reverse complement strand
TATACTCACCAGTAGACATCTTTAAACCCAGAATAATTTTCTCTTCTCTCGAAAGTGCCTAGAGGCCAAGGACGCTGCAGACAGTCGCAGACCCAGCACCCTTCATGTACCTTCAGACAAAGCAGTGTCTGAGTGAGCACAAGGTCTGTCAGGGGTCAGTTCTGCTTCCACTGTCTGAGGGTTCTTGAGCTGCGGGCAGAAGGCCAGAGACCCTCGGTCCCACCTGGGGTGCCAAATTGTTATCGGACAAAACGCTGGTCCCTGCCTGGTGTGCAGTCAGGCCAAAACAGTTTACACACCGAGATTGAGAGGAGAGAAAATTATTTATTGCAATGCAGCAGTGCAAGGAGTTAGGGGTAGTTAGTATCCAGATCTTAACTCCTAAATGCCTTAGTATATTGAAAGAATTTTGAATAATATAAAGTGCTATACAAATGCGTGGTTTTGTAAAGTGGGATGGAGAACCCAGTTTTCCAGCACATACTATGGATTAGAAAAGTCAGCTACAAGGCAGGAATGCAATTTACCTAGGTTCTCACAGCAAGGTAATAGTCATGTTTGGAGAAGAATAAAAACTTCAGACCTTTATAAGTCTAAGTTCTTGTTTTGAGATTCTGTGGAATACACTGAGACCACATTTGTAAGCTTCTAAATTAATGTAGATACCATATTTGTTTACATGTTCATTTGGAGGAACAGAAATTGTTGGTTGGGCTCTGGAATCACTAGATAGATAACAAACAAAACCATAGCAGCAGTTGGAGTGGAGACAAGACGAAAATATTACAATAAGAAGATGTGTGATTTTTTTTTTTGTTGTTGTTATCAGAAGAGTAATTATCAGGGAAATGTTACATTTATAGAGTCAGGACAGATGTGTGACAGCTGGGTTAACTGAACATCTGGTGGGCCTTTTTGTTATATAAGATAATTCTGTGTGCATACTATGGAAAAGAAAGCAGGTGTGACTAGCCAGTTGTCAAATGAAGAGAATAAGTATCACCTGGAGAGTATACTGATCTACTAAATGTAATGGTTTGTTTTTCTTAGATTGTAAAATAATCTGGTAATCAATTTTTGATGCCATGGTGAATAAATTTTACAACTAGAGAGAACATATTATTATAAAATATATAGCAAAGAGTTTGCTAAAACATTTCTTGGCGAAGTGTGCATTGCCATGAATTTCTGAAGCCACACTCCCATCCCAGTACCACTACATATACATGTAAATGCCACCTAAACCAGTGAGTGATACTTCTAACTTGGGCTACTGAAATATTTTCTAAGTCTTGACAAATGTAAGAAAAAGCACTGAACTGTCCATCAGGAAACCAGAGATCTAGTTACTGGTTGTATCACTCAATAGTCTATTGACTTGGAACAAATCAGTTTCAGCTCCACGTCTCTAAAATTAGACAATTGGATTAGATGGTTTTAAGTCCTTTCTGTGGCAACATTCTTCTGGAGGGAAAAAAAGTATTTTGGCAAATTTTTTCCTTTAATTGCAAACAATGTTAAGAGAGCAAATGGTAAATGCTATTATTTTTTGGCAGCAAATATATCAAAAGCATTCACTAAGTATTTGTTATGGGCTGACTTATTATCTTATGTAAACTGTTGAGGATGAAAAGTAGAAAAGATTGCCTAAATTCCATTCAAGAGGGTCCTATTTTTTTCTCCAAAGACATATCATCTGTTCCTGTGTATGGCATTCAAAAGCCAAACTCACTGCCATAGAGTTGATTCTGACTCATAGCAACCCCCATTGGGTTTCCAAGGCTGTACATCTTTACTGCCTCATCTTTCTTCCGTGGATCAGCTGTTGGGTTCAAACCACCAAATTTTTCGTTAGCAGCCAAATGCCTTAACTACTACACCACCAGAGCTTCTTCTGTATGCCATTAGTCTGTGTAATTTCTACTAGCTGCTGAAGAGGAGGAAGTTACAAGGATTTGTTCAAGTGTACATAATCACCACAGACATATTTCCAGCATAATGGGTCAATGGTCTTCAAAAAAATCATCTGGAGAGCTTGTTAGAAATGCAAACTCTGATCTGTAGAAATACCTTTCTACACTATAGTGGCTAAAGGAGTTTCTGAGTTCATATTCTAACTGTCATTTACTAGCTCCACTCATATCCACCATCTCTCTGAGATGTCACTGTTAACTACCTAATGTAACTCCTCCATGTTCCTCACCACCCCGCATTACTGGCTCAAGAGAAACTCAGTTAGGTAGTTGCCTATTTTGTTCTTCTTCTGAGTAAAGAAAGCCTCTTAGTGAGTGTTACTATCCATTTCCTTTATTGTAAAGTTGAACTTACCTAATGTGCAGCCATTCTGTCTCCTCTCCTCCATGTCCCCTCTCCTGTCCAGGCATGGCTACTACACCTCTGACTCAAACAGTTGCTTTGACGCAGAGGTCATATTAATGATGTTTTGAATATACAAAATATTTACAACTGTTGTAATTTTTCCATTCATGTGCACAAACTCAGGTTAAAACCTCTATGTGCAAATTTTATAGTTCATTCTCTAGCCCTATTCCAGTCATCTTGGCTGCCTCATCCCAGAGCACCCAGCATTCCCCTGTACCCTACTGTTTTGCACCAAGCTTTGAAGAATGAAACAAAATTTCTCCAGAGATGGAGAGAAAAAAACATTCCAGAGGAAGCAATAGTTCAGACAGTGCATAAGAGAATGCAACATTGGTTCT
>NW_006922958.1:1750-4238 GCF_000298275.1 Orycteropus afer afer | reverse complement strand
ATATCCCATGTAGCTTGTTTAAACTGCATATATCTAGACCACAACAACAAAGATTCTGATTAGATTGGTATGGAGTGGAACCCAGAAATGTACATTTTTAACAAGCAGTTCAGATATTTTTATACAGCAATTTATTGGCAAGACGTTGAAAGATACCAAAATAATAAAAATACAACTTATCCTTATACACATTGGTATGCACAGTAGGTTGCTAAACACTAAAATCATTTTGTCTCAGTTAAAGTCATTAAGGGTTTATCAAATGTTTATTGTGAGCTGCCATTCTCCATATAGAATAGAGGTTCTCAAAGTTTGGTCTCTGTTTCAGCAGCATCAGCATCACCTGAGAATCTTCCAGAAATGCAAATCCCTGCATGGTACAAATGGTGACCAGTAGCTGAAAGGTTGTTCTTCAAACCAACCCAGAAGCACTTGGAAGACAGGCCTGGTGATGTGCTTCCTAAAGTTCCCAGCCTTGCAAAGCCTATGGAGCAATTCTACTTTGCACATGTGAGGTTGCTATGGGTTGAAATCTACTCAATGGCAACTAACAACAACAACAACTACACTCTACATCTACTGAATCAAAAACCCTAGGGAGAGGGCACAGTGGTGTGGGTTTTGATAACCACTCTAGAAGATTCTGTTGTCTTAGGAGTTTGAGAACTATGGCTCTAGAGTAGTAAGGGCTTTGGATAATATAGATGACCTTCATATTTGGTAATAAATCTGTTTAGTCAAAAACAGTATTTTATAGACAAGAATGGAGAGAAAGAGATTTACTTCATAGTTTAGTTTAGAGAAATAAAAATATATTATAGAGAAGAAGATTTCATAATACATATTGGTAAAAATAGTAAATAATTTTAAAATTGTTTCCTTAGAAGATATTACCTAATTTAGGTACTTAAACCAATGAATATGATATTGTTGTTGTTAGGTGCTGTCAAGTCATCTCTAACTCATAGAGACCCTGTGGACAACAGAACGAAACACTGCCTGGTCCTGTGCCAGTCTCACGATCCTCGCTATACCTGAGCCCATCGTTGCAGCTACTATGTCAATCCATCTTGTTGAGGGCCTTTCCCATTTTTGTTGACACCTCCACTTCTTTACCAAGTATGATATCTTTCTACAGGGACTGGTCCCTTCTGACAACATGACTAAAGTAGGTGAGATGAAGTCTGGCCATTCTCGCTTCCAAAGAGCATTCCGGCTGCACTTCTTCCAGGACCGATTTGATAGTTCTTTTAGCAGTCTAGGGTACATTCCCCAAGCCCCCTAGAGCCAGGAAAGGGAGGGAACAGGAGAGGCCAGGGACCTCAGGAGTGGCAGGATATCCAGGTAAAAAGGGGCAGGAGGCAAGGCTAGGCCCCAAACCCCTAGAGCCAGGAAAGGGAGGGAGTGTCCAGGGACCACAAAGTGGCAGGTTCCAGGCAGGAATTAAGTAAGGGGAGGGCGCAGAGATTTCCAACAGCTAAGGGAGAAAAACTTGTCTGTCAGTTTGTCATCCTGTGTGGCTTGTACATTGCTGAGAGGCTTGAGGCTGTGCCACTTGTATTTAAGACACCAGCAGAGTTGCACATGATTCACAGGTTTCAACACAGCTTACAGACTAAGACAGACTAGGAAGAAGGAGGAGTCCACCCACTTCTCAAAAATGGCCAGGGAAAACCTTATGGATAGCAGAGAAACACTGTCTGATACATTACTGGGCAACTTTATGAATAGCTTGGAAACATTGTCTGACACAGTGCAGGAAGATGAGACCCTTGGATTGGAAGGTACTCAAAATAGGACTGGGAAAGAGCTGCCTCATCAGAGTAGAATCAGCCTTAATAACGTGGATAAATTAAGTCAGGACCTCCATGTGCTGACATGGCATGACTCAAATTGAGGAGAAACAGCTACAAACATCCATTAATAATCGGAACATGGAATGTACAAAGTGTGAATCTAGGAAAATTAGAAGTTGTCAAAAATGAAATGGAATACATAAAGATTGACATCCTAGGCATTAGGGAGCTGAAATGGACCGGTTTTGGCCATTTTGAAACAGACAACCATATGAGCTACTATGCAGGGAATGAAAAATTAAAGAGGAATGGCGTGGCATTTATCATCACAAAGGATGTTTCAAGATCTGTCCTGAACTACAATGTTGTCAGTGATAGGATAATATCCATATGTCTACAAGGAAGACCCATTAATATTACTATTATTCAAATTTACGCACCAACCACCAAAGCCAAAGATGAGGAAATTGAAGATTTTTATGAACTTCCGCAGTCTAAAATTGACTGAACATGCAATCAAGATGTATTGTTTATCACTGATGATTGGAATGCAAAAGTTGGAAACAAAGAAGAGCCATTGGTAGTTGGAAAATTTGGCCTTCATGACAGAAATAACACTGGAGAACGCATGATAGGATTTTGCAAGACCAATGACTTATTCATTGCAAATACCTTTTTTGAACAACACAAAC
>NW_006922958.1:0-1179 GCF_000298275.1 Orycteropus afer afer | reverse complement strand
AACCACTCAGGAGAGGATCAAATCTGGAGATCCTGGATAGAGTGGGAGGGAAAACGTGGAATAAAATTCAAAAACTCAATAATGACCAGAATTACTGGTCAGAAGAAGTCTGATGAGACTCCCCATACTATGGCCCTGAAATACATTTGGTGCTTGGAATAAAACTCACCCCCAGGGGTGGGCTCTCAGCCCAATGGTTAGTGAGATGTACCTGCAGACCACTCAGCCCAGGATGCTGCACCCACACACTCAATGGTAATACATCCCTAAAGCAATAAACCATGGGACACCAAAGGACCAACACTCAAACTGAGGAAATGCAGGACAAACAGGAGTGCATAATTATGAGGGGCACAGGGGGAGTGTTGCAGGGTAGGGTGGGGAGGAGACTGGGTTAGGGTTGGACATGGCGAATGGTGAATGAAGTTAAATGTACGTGTGACTTTGAATGTAAAACAAGCTCTTAAAATAAAAAATAAAGAATAGATTTGATGCATTCAACATCAATGACCAAAAACCAGAAGAATTGTGGGATGACATCAAGACTAGCATCCATGAAGAAAGCAAGAGATCATTAAAAAGAAGAGAAAGAGAGAAAAGACCAAAGTGGATGTCAGAAGAGACTCTGAAACTTATCCTTGAGTGAAGAGTAGCTAAAGCAAATGGAAGAAATGACAAGATAAAAGAGCTGAACAGAAGATTTCAAAGAGCAGCTTCAGAAGACAAAGCCAATTACTATAATGAAATGTGCAAAGACCGGGAGTTAGAAAACCAAAAGGGAAGAACATGCTTGGCATTTCTCAAGCTGAAAGAACTGGGGAAAAAATTAAGCTTCAAGTTGCAATATTGAAAGATTCTAAGGGCAAAATACTGAATGATGCAGGAAGCATCAAAAGAAGATGGAAGGAATACACAGAGTCACTGTACCAAAAAGAATTGGTTGATCTTCATGCATTTCAGCAGGTGCCATATGTTCAAGAACCAATGGTATTGAAGGAAGAAGTTGAAGCTGCACTGAAAGAATTGGTGAAGAACAGGGCTCCAGGAATTGATGGAATACCCATTGAGATGTTTCAACAAGTAGATGCCCTGCTGGAGGCACTCAGTCGGTTATGCCAAGAGATTTGGAAGACAGCTACCTGGGCAACTGACTGGAAGAGATCCATATTTGTACCCATT
>NW_006922957.1:109056-110113 GCF_000298275.1 Orycteropus afer afer | reverse complement strand
TTCTCATCATTCCGGTCTCAGTTCAGGGGAGACATTTCCTAACCACCGCATTCAATAGCTGTACAATGGCCGCAACGATGGGCTGGAACATGCCAACAATCATGAAGGTCCGGCAGGAGAAGAAGACTTTGGTTGCCTTCTGTTGTACCTAACGTCTCCATCAGTTAGAGTTGACGTGATAGCAACCAACAATAACAAATATTCGAAGAGATTCACTCCTAATGTCTTTGACCATAACACACAATCTGTTTCTTGCATGGCATCCTATTGTGGAATTTCTGTGTTTATTTTTCACTTTATTTTTTCCCTGTTCACTCATGGTCATACATAGACTGTGATAGTAGATTTCCTACCTGTCTCAGTCACAACTATATATTTGAGTCCTAATGCAGTGCCTGGTATATGGTGCTCAAAAATATTGGCAGAATGTGTGATTAATGAATTCAAGGTATAGTTCACAGGCTGCATCTAATAGACCTGGTGACAATTCTAATAACCATGAAGGAAAAGCAGAGAGAGAAAACTCCAAAGTGATTTCTACTTTTACTAGGTCAATTCTGGCTAACTAGTTGGAGGAATGTACCACTTACTGAGAGCCCTCCTGGCACCATGTTTAAGAACATGGCTGCTAGCCAAAGGCTGATGGTTCAAACCCAACATCAGCTCTGTGGGAGAAAATATCTAGCTATCCACTCACATAAAGATTTCAGCCTAGGAAACCATATGGTGCGGTTTTACTCTGTCCTATAGGCTCATTATGAACTGGAATTGACTCAATGTTACACAACAACATTACTTATTAAGATAAATAGATTGATATGGAAAAGGGGGCTGCACAAAGGGCACAGAGGCGACATCTTCTAACCTCCTGTAACTTCTCAAGAGGAAGACAGATCACTATCAGCAGTCCAAGGCTTATACTTATGAGGCTAGACATGCTGCCATCCTCCAGCCTTTTACCAATTCTGACACCAACTATCCCTCCCACAGCACTCCTACTTCTCTGTTGGGTTCAGTAATTTTTTTTTAGGACCCACACAAAACTCACAAACAATAA
>NW_006922957.1:105879-106476 GCF_000298275.1 Orycteropus afer afer | reverse complement strand
AAAAAGACTATTGTAATTATATTTTCTTCTCTAGTTTCTTCTAATGCTTTACTTCTTACCTTTCTTTTTTGCTTGCTTTTAAAGGCCAATCTTAATAAATAACTTACGTGTAGTTATATCAATGGAGCTTTGGTGGTGCAGTTCCTAAGGTATTTGACTGCTAACCAGAAAGTTGGCAGTTCAAACCCACCAGCCACTCCATGGAAGGAAGATGGAGCAATCCACTTCTGTAAAGATTTACCCCCATGGAAACCTAACGGGCATCTCTATGAGTCGGAATTGACTCGATGGCAGTGGGGGGTCCCTGGGTAGCGCACAGGATTAATCACTGATTAATGGTTAGTAGGTCAAATCTACCCAAGGTCACTCTGGAAGTAAGGCCTGGCAATCTGCTCCCAAAACGTCACAGCCTCAAAAACCTTATGGAGCAATGTGACGCTACACACGGGGTCGCCATGAGGTGGAATTAACTCAATGGCAACCAGTAATAGGAGAAACAGTTATATCGCAAACAATAATTTTCCAGTTTTCACCAACATAATCAATTCAAAACAGAATGCAGAAAGGGAATATAGACTTATAATAGGCAGAGGGACC
>NW_006922957.1:87353-99643 GCF_000298275.1 Orycteropus afer afer | reverse complement strand
ATGTTTCCTGCATCATTCAATATTTTGTCCACAGAATTTTCCAATATTGTAACTTGAGGTTTGAATTTTTTTCTTCAGTTCTTTCAGTTGGAGAAATGCTGAGTGTGTTCTTCCCTTTTAGTTTTCTAACTCTAGGTCTTTGCACATTTCATGATAATAATTGACTCTGTCTTCTCAAGCTGCTCTTTGAAATCTATTCAGCTCTTTTTGTCTTATCATTTCTTCCATTCGCTTTAGCTATTCTCCGTTTAAGAGCAGCTTTCAGAGTCTCTTCTGACATCCATTTTAGTCTTCGCTTCCTTCTCTCTCTTTGTAATGACATTTTGCTTTATTTGCAGATGAATGTTCTTGATGTCATCCCACAATTCATCTGGTTTTTGGTCATTGGAGTTCAATGCATCATATCTATCTAATATATGCACTAGGCAGGGAATATATGAGACCAAACTTTGAGGTTAGTTCCTCCCATAGAACGATGGACTGACTGGCTTAATTGTCTGAACCTCAGCTTCATTGACACTAAAATAGATTATTTTATTGATTATGATCTGATGGAATGATATTTTTGAATTATAAAATTATCTCTAGAAGTGCAAATGGTAGGCGAGAGAATATAATGACAGTACCAAAGTATCTTTTGACATATTAATTTAGGTGAAGAGAAAGGCAATATACAAAAAGGATGTAGCCAGCACCATATCTCTAGGAAAAGGAAGACATGGAGATGTATGCAAGAGCTATAGGCAACAAAGGTAAATCCTATTGCATACACAATCTTTATTATCAGTAATAACAAATATTTATCTATGAGTAGTTACATAGGTAGACAGGTAAGATGGTCAGACATAGGTATGATCATATATAGGTTTGGCAGGTGATATTTCTACATATATATTTACATCTGCTGTATATACTCATGTATATAGTAGAGTAAACAGAGGGCAAAGTTATGAAAATTCTTTAGCCATAACCAAAACCCTTGAGGGAATGAAGGGTAACAAAGGGCCATCGTCTTTGGGGTTTCACCAGTATCTGTCAGAAAAGTAAGTCTCCTCTTTTTTTATGATTCTGAGTTTTGCTCCAAATTTTCTCCCACCTTCTACTGTGATCCCTTTCAGAGTGGTTGGTAGTGGCATCTGGGTACCATCTAGTTCGAAACTCAGTGTTATGGACACTGAGGTTCACATGGTCCACCAGTACCTTGGATTAATTATTGCTGGGCCTTGGGGTTCAGGACTGTAGTCTCAGGTGACATCAAGGTCAATTGGCATAAAATAGTTCACAAAGGCAATGCTCTGCATCCCACAATGATGAGCACCCTGTTGGATCTTGAATGCTTCTGAGTGGCCATCTAAGATGCAACTATTGGTCTCACTTCATTCAGAGCAAAGAAGAGTGAAAGAAAATCAAAGACACATCAAAACAATTAGTCTGAGGTACTAGTGGACCGTGTGAAACTCAGTGTCCACAACCCTGAGTTTCAAACTAGATGGTACCCACCTACTACTGCCAACTACTCTGAAAGAGATCACAGTAGAAGGTGGGAGAAAATTTGAAGCAAAACTCAGAATCATAAAAAAGAGGAGACTTATTTTTCTGACAGATCCTGGTGCAAACCCCAAGAGGATACTTCAAGCATGGAACTGAACTGAACTCACCCCTGTGGCTAAACTTTCAGCCAAACAATAGACAGGTGTATGGGGTGAATAGTAACATTGGGGAGGTACACACTCCTTAGAACCATCAAACATACAAGATCAAAAGGCCAGCATTTGTTTAGGGACAAATCTCACAGGGCAAGAAAGGACAGATGAAAATGGTAACCATGGGGAGAAAGTGTGAAGAATGTTGCTACATTGTGGGCTGCATTCAATGTCCTGAAACAAAACCTGAGCAAACAAATGAATGGACAACCAGTTTGCTCTGTTAACTCTCACTTACATCACAATAAATGGTGTTTTTTTTTTTTTTTTCTTTTCTCTAAAAGGGGCTTTTGATTGAACCTTTATCCAAAGCCTGAGAAGATATCAAAAACTGCTTTGAAAACTAATTATAAATGTTTATTTTAAGAAGCCTCAACACAGCAATGGGTAGATATGGATGTTTTCATTTTTCCTAATGACTGATACTGCTTTTTCAGCCCTCATCACCTGAATCCTAGTGAGAGATAATAGTACAAAGGGTATGAAGATGCTGATCAATAGCTTTTCTACAAGGTAAAACAAGCAATCAGGAAACCACAGTTACAGCAGAATCTGTTCCAAGTCATGACGAGCTCATGTGGGTCATGGTGGACCTGTGCTCCATAGGGTTTTCAATGGCTGGTTTTTGAGAAGTTGATTTCCAGGTTACTTCCAAGGCACCTCCTGGATTGGAACTCCCCACATTTTGGTTAGTAGCTTTATCATTTGTGGCACCCAGGGACTCCTTTCTCCCAGATAGGGACCCAGAAATTTATGTTAAAAAAAATTATTCTCAGATAATTCTGATGTGCACTAAACCAAACCTATTGCTATTGAGTAAATTCACCACATAGTGACTCAAATTATAACTGCCTCATAGGGTTGGCTATAAATCTATAAGGAGCCCTGGTAGCATAATGCCTAAGGCACTTGACTGCTAACCAGAAGGCTGGTGGTTCAAACCTACCAGCCACTCCTCGGAAGGAAGGTTGGGCAATCTACTTCCATAGTGATACTGCGTCAGAAACCCAAGGAGGGGTCGCTATGAGTTGAGTCCAACTCAACAGCACATAACAACAACAACAACATAAATCTATAAGGAATCAGACCACCTCATCTTTCTCCCTCAGAGCATCTGATGGGTTCAAACTGCCAACCTTTTGATTAGCAGCCAAATGTTTTGATTGTTGTACCATGAAAGCTCGTTAAAAGAAAGGAGGTAAGAAAAAAGCCAGTTTCAGAAACTTGTGAGCAAATAATTATTTTTTAAAAAATAACTTTTGAAAAATGACTTTTCAAAAAATCAGGAAAGAAAGTTTCATGCTTGCTGTCCCTTCTTAATCCCTTTATTGGGGATTTCTTTACTTGGATACTTCATTTGAGTAAGTATTCGGTGTTCCAGACTTTTCATTTGTGGGTGTGAGGTAGTCATAGAATAATATATATATCTATATATTATATATATAGATATATATATATCTCCAACTTAAAGTATACTCATGCTTGCTGAGATGTACAGCGGTGCTCCAGGCTGATGCAGAGATAAGTAGGGGATAGTAATTGGCCCTCTTTGAGATTGTTGTTGCTGTTGTTACTCGCTGACAAGTCAATTCAACTCATGAAGATCCATGTATGCAGAGCAGACCTGCTCCATTGGGTTTCCCTGGCTGTGACCTTTGGGAGCAGATCACCAGGCCAGTCTTGTGAGGTATCTCCAGGTGGGTTTGAATTGCCAAACTTTCTGCTAGTAGTCAAGTGCTTAACTCGTTTCACCACCCAGGTTATACGTTTTACAAGGTCTCGTAAACGTATTAAGGTGCTATGGTAGTGCAGTGGTGAAGAGCTTCACTGTTAACCAAAAGGCTGGCAGTTTGAACCCACTAGCCATGCCTTGGTCTGCTTCAGTAAAGATATGCAGCTTTGGAAACACTTTGTGGCAGTTCTATTCTGCCCTACAGGGTTGCTATAAGTCAGAATCAACCGCACAGCAAAGGGTTCAATGGGTAGTAAATACATTAGGTATTTAGGCCAGAAAGAGAGTGAGAGAATACAAGAACAGTAAAAAGAGTTTAAGAATCATAGTTTAAAATGAAGAGACGACCTCTGGCACTATTATGAAATGCTTCGGAGAAATAAACCAATACAGAGTCCTAATGCTGAAAGGAAGGCCTTGTTTAAACATTATAGCAAAGGCTGAGCACATAGATTTGAGTAGAGCCAGAAGAAACAGAGGGAAGAAGGAGCGAGAGGGGACAGCGTGTGTTCACCATGGTCCGTGGTCTGCTTTCTCAACACGTCCTCTTCTCTCCTGATGCAGATGCTCAGAGAACACAGTCAGGAGCTCACCCGCTGAACCGGATGAGGGTGATGGGACAGGAGCGCTCTGCTGTCCCTAAGTCTTTAATGCCCCCTTTCCATGCTACTCCAAACCCTGAGTGAGTGAGTGAGTGAGTGAAATGAACCTCTTATCCCCTGAGAGATAACTGTGTGACAATCCGGACGAAGAGAAGCCGGGGACGCCTGAGGCGCAGAGCCATGCGGTTCTGGACCTGAGCTGGGGCCGTGGGTCCACGCGGAAGCAGCTGTAGTGAGAGGCGCTCCTCAGACGCTTGCTGCCTAAGCTCATGGCGTGTATACTGCACATTCATTCCAGAAATTGTTAATGTAGTAGGATATATTTGTAAACCAATTAACTAAAGTTTCCAAACAACACTAGGAGCAAATTAAATACACTTAAGGAGTAACATTATATCCCACACTTCAAGCAGAAAATGATGATGTGAGGCCCATCATTTCCACACTTTCTCTTTCTCCATTCAATTTACATGTTTTGATCTGTGCTATTAACTGCTTATAAATGACATAAAGAGGGACCCATGTGATATCAAATTTAATAATCACAGTATTGTAATATTCTGAGAATAAAGGAATTATGCTCAGAAACATAAGTGTTAGGAAAAAAAAAAACACAAGTCACTTCTTTTTGTTGTCTTCTCTGAATAATTAAATCAAAAACCAAACCAAAGCCTTATTGCTTAATGTTGCCATTCTTATGGAAATAGCAGCATGTACGCAAAATATCTCATTATAAAAAAGTATGAAAGAAGAAATATGATACTAATTTTTGTGAACTACTAGAAAAAGGAAATTATATAAGAAAATAGATGAAAGCCTTAGATTCATATAGTATATGTGTTATAGATTCTTTGCCAGGAAATTTACTATAAAAAACATGTTGATGCAAACAATCTGTTTCCCAAGCTGTTCACCTAGAGACTGGTGGCTGCAGGCCCGGAGAGATGGAGAGGTGACTGCCTCATAGCCATAGCAATGGAAGAATGCATACATAATACAGTCTTTCCTAATTATTATTTTCATTATTATTTAAAAGAATGTAATTGTGAATACAACTTATCTTTGTGTATAGTGATTTATGTGTTTTTTAAAATGGCAAAAATTAAAATTGACTGAGTAATATTAATAGTATTTCACATAGGATTTGAATAAACATGGTGAAAGGTTATAACCCTGATGCACATCTTTCCTGACTTTAAACCACACAGTAATCCTTGTTCTATTCTAAAAACTGCCTCTTGGTCCATGCACGGGTTCTGCATGAGTGCATGTAAATGTTCTGGAATTCTCATTCTTTGCAATGTTATGCATAATTTGCTGTGATCCATACAGTCAAAGGCCTTTGCATAGTCTATAAAACACAGGTAAACATTTTTCTGGTATTCTCTGCTTTCAGCCAAGATCCATCTGACATCAGCAATGATATCCTTTGTTTCATGATTCTGAATCCAGCTTATATTTCTGGCAGTCCCTGTCTGTATACTGCAGCACCCATTTTTGACTCTTCATCAAAATTTTACTTGCATGTGAAGTGATATTGATATTATTTGATAATTTAGATATTTTGTTGAATCACCTTTCTTTGGAATGGGCACAAATATGGATCTTTTCTACACTTTACTCAATCTGTATGCTGAGCAAATAATCCAAGAAGCTGGACTATAGGAAGAAGAAAGTGGCATCAGGTTTGGAGGAAGACTCATTAACAACCTGTGAGAGGAGATGACACAACTTTGTTTGCTGAACATGAAGATGACTTGAAGTAATTACTGGTGAAGATCAAAGACTACAGCCTTCAGTATGTATTACACCTCAACATAAAAAAAAAAAAAAATTCACAACTGGACCAATAAGCCATATCATGATAAATGGTGAAAACATTGAAGTTGTCAAGGATTTGGTTTTACTTAGACCCCAAATCAATGCCCATGGAAGCAGCAGTCAAGAAATCAAACAATATATTGCATAACGCAAATATACTGCAAATCATCTCTTTAAAAAGTGTTAAAGAGCAAAATTGTCACCTTGAAGACTAAGGCGCACCTGACCCAAGTCATGATATTTTCAATAACCTTATATGCAGGAGAAAGCTGAACAATGAACAAGGAAGATCAACAGAAGAATTGATGCATTTGAATTGTGGTGTTGGCAGAGAATATTGAATATACCATGGACTACTAGAAGAACAAATAAATCTGTCTTGGGCAAAGTTCAGCTGGAATGATCCTTAGATACAAGAATGGCCAGACTTTGTCTTTCATACCTTGGTCAGATTGTCAGAAGGGCCCAATCCCTGGAGAACAACACATACTTGGATTGTAAAGGGTCAGTGAAAAGGGGGAGACCTTCAATGAGGTAGACTGACACAGTAGCCGCTATGTAGGACTCAAGCATGGCAATGATTGTAAGGATGGCGCTGGACTGGGCAGTGTTTCATTCTGTTGTATGTAGGGTCTCTAGGAGTCAGAACTGACTCGGAAGCACCCAACAACAGCAGCACATATAGTTAGTGGCTATTGTGTTGGAAAGGGTAGGTGTAGGAAGTACTTTTATAGTCACTTCAGCATACACAACTAAGTGATGTGAATTTGTCTTCCAGATGTAAATATTTATTAATCATTAAGAATGATAAATGGAAAAGATACTTCTTTCTTTCAATTTTTAGTCACAAATTGCAGTGTTACAGAGAAAACAATGTAAAAACATTGATAACCGTTGTCTGTATTTACTGTCAAATACAACAATGGATCATTAAGGCCTATGTGAAATAAATATCTCAATGAGATGATTCTAGAAACACTAGTTTCTATAGTATCCACAATTTGTTCTAGATCAAGAGGAAAAATACCTCCATAATCAAAGAAAACACTACATTTATTGTATATGAGCTAACCATTCTGTACATGGCAATTTAAATGCTAGTAACTTAAAGGAATGTTAATAAAAGACTTTGAAGTATGTCAAAGACACAATTGTGACTCTCATTAGCTCAGTGGCTTCTTCACTCTCAATAAATATTTATAGTCTTTAAGATTATATAATTCTAAGGGTCTTAGCAAGAAATCAGTCAGCCATAATCCAATATCAATTTGTTGTCCAAATGCAGATAATGCTACTCTCTCATCTGCTCCTCTGTATAATAACATAGCATACTGCCTTTTATTTAGTTTGTTGTATAAAAGGATAATTACTAGAAAAAAAAATTTAATTAAATGTATCCTGTAACATGCAGTGTTTGAAGCTCTTAGCTGCTAAACTGAAATTTCCATGGTTCAAATTCAACAGCTGCTCTTCAGGTGGTGCAATGAATTGCTTAATGTAACCCTTCTATCCATAGACTTTGTGACTCCCATCAGATGACTGGCTGGGACTATGCAAAAATGAGCTTGTAGCCCACAAAGGGGATTAGATAGCTTGCTAATAATGTAGATTAGGTGCATGACACTTTCACGGGGGTGGGACCATGCAAATAAGGTGCATGGAAACTTAGTGTGTGGATTGGTCAGTTTTGCCATCCCACAAGGCTTAAAATGAGTCATTCAGTGGTAGAAAGGAGAGATCTCACTAATATCAAGAAAGAAGAGCCAGGAGTGAAGCACTTCCTTTGCACTGAACCTCCTCAACCCAGGAGACAAACAGAGAACTACAACACTTTGCTGAGACAGTGATAGATGGTGAGAAGCAGTAGCAGAGAAATGGCAGCCACTGATTCAGTAGAACTGGCACGAGACCAACAGGAGACAGCACGGTGGGCTTACTGGCCCACAGAGCAAGAAAGCTGAGTGCACTCATGTGGGAGGATTGCTCCTGGCATTTACTGGTGCAGCTGAAAGAGTGTGGTTACCCTTTCCTGAGCAAGAAAATCCAAGGGCCACAGGTCACGAAGCTAACGGCCAGACATGGCAATGGGCACTGCTAAGAAGAGGTGGTCATAATCAAAGAAACGTGTTCTGAGTCATTTCTCATCTTGAATTGTAACATGCTACTTCCCAAATAAACCCCATGAATGTGAGTATTGTCTGTGAGTTCTGTGTGCTCATTATATCTTATCAAAGCCAGCAGAGAAGTAGGGAGCTGTGGGAAGGACAATTGTGTAAGAATTGGTAACAAAGTTGGAGGGTGGAGGCATGTCTCACCTCCACCTCATAGGAATCAGCCTTGGGCTAGGGAGGTTAATCTTGGTCCTCTTTTTCCCTTGTGAAGTTAGAGGAGGTCAGGAGTTGCCCTCACACTGTTTTTACAGTGGGACAAAGTGGCAGTTGGCTTCCATAAAGATTGCAGCCTTGGGAGCCCTATGAGGTAATTCTACTCTGTCCAAAGAGTCACTATGAGTCAGAATCAACTCAGTGACAGGAGGGGAGGGTGTTAATAAATGATATCTAAACAATATGTACTTTGCATCTTAAAAAGTTGTATATAAATTCTTATCTGACATTATTATAAAGAACCAACTGAAGTACAGATTTCTCGTAATTCATTTAAAGTATTTATTCATGTATTTTCATCATCCTCATGAAAATAATTAAATAGAATACCCTGAGGTAAAGAAAAACATTACAACTATCTGGTCCTAATTAATTAAATTGATGCTTTAATTATTGACATTTAAAATTACTCTAATGAAGAAAAAAACTCCATGAATGCCTTTTAACAATAAACACTTTTAAAAGTTAATAAATTCAATGTACATTAATGACAGCTCTAAAGAATGTGTAGTTAGTGAGATTGATGAACTCTGTGGAGAGGAAAAAGAAGAAAACAGATAAGGAAGGCAATTTTAGATTTCAGCAGTCCGGCTTGTTAAACCTCGCTTTTCCAATTCATGGCAATATTTGACTATTCTCCCACCCCTACTGTCTTCCTTCTGCAAGCTGACTTCTTTTAACAACATATTACTGGGAATCTAAATTTTAAAATGACTGAAAATCAGAAATAATTATTATGAGGCAAATGAATGACTTTAGAGAAATGCTATCAAACCATGTATTCACTTCAAGAAAGAATTGGAAATATGAACATTAGTTTATATGTCCCTCTTGTGTTTCATGAAGGTGAACACATTTGCATCTTTTGCATGATAGATGTTCATCAGTTTCTCATTCTTGTTTGTGCCTTAGCAGTAGTAAGATGCCCAGAGGAGCTCTGGTAGCATAGTGCCTCAGGCCTTTGACTGCTAACCAGAAGGCTGGTGGTTCAAACCCACCAGCCACTCCTCAGAAGGAAGGTTGGGCAATCCACTTCTTTAGTGATACTGCCTCAGAAACCCAAGGAGGGGTCGCTATGAGTCGGATTCAACTCCACGGCACATAACAACAACAACAAGAAGATGCCCAGAGAACCTTTCATTTTGCTTTCTATTAGTTTGGGTCTATCATTTTCTGTGGCTTTAATTAGATTCTTTTGTGAAGTCTCAACTTGAATAATAAGAGAAGGTAAGGTTTTGTGCATGCTTTGATGAAATGAATAACATACCGAAGTGAAAATACCACTATATAGTAGGTACATATATTTTTCATTCCAAAAATAACTTGATAGCAACATGATTGCCTGAATCTATGATAATAATGAAAAAAAATATATATATATATGAAATCATCTGTACAACATAGTGGGTAGACCCTAGAGGGGACTCAGTTGAGAACATCTCAAAGTTGTTTCCTTTACAATCACATCATATTTAAAATGTAGGGGGAAAATAGCTGTTTCCAGATAGGTTTTGGTGAAGAGTTTGAACTGCCAGCCTTCTGGTTAGCAGGCAAATGCCTCAGGCGCTGTGCCACCAAAGCACCCATAAGGTATGTTGTTGTTGTGGTTATTTGACATCGAGTTGGGCCCGACTCATAGCAGCCCCTTCTTGGGTTTCCGAGGCAGTATCACTATGGACGCAGATTGCCTCATCTTCCTTCTGAGGAGTGGCTGGTGGGTTTGAACCGCCAGCCTTCTGGTTAGCAGTCAAGTGCCCTAGGCACTACACCGCCAGAGCTCCTTTGTGTGACATGTAGCCAATGTGTTGAAAGATTTGCAAATTGTATTTTCAAAGATTTTTAAAGAAAAATAGCTGCATTTAGCAATGATTGCTAAAGATATTTTCATTTGTGCTACAGAGATAACTGTGTGCAGTCAGATAAAATCAATATTCATTATCATTTTCGGGTTTCTAAAGTTTTGAGAAACCAGATCAATATCAAATCCAACAGAAAATACAAATGAAAAACAAATGATGAGAATCTAAGTGTAATGACTAAAACTTCTCAGACTGTAATTTTTCCCATAGGCACAATGTGTAACTTGTTTCTGTTCTACAAAGAAAGAGTTTTTCATTAATATTAATATGTTCAACAACAAAACTCATGGCCATGGCAAGCTCTCTCTGGCATTTGGATTTTGCTCAGTAAATCAATTTCCCACAGGAGCCAACCAGCCATATTATACTTTACTGCCAAATCTCTCAAATCTAAAAATGTTATTCTTAGCACCAAAATTATTAAAACGATTCACTATTTCACTCAGACAAGAAAAGGGTATGACAAGTTGGTTCTTCACATACAATTCTTTCACTGTTACTCTTTAGAAAACATCTGTAACCTTAAGTCTAGATAAAGTTTCTTTCATTTTAATAAACTGTCAAAAAGTAGATTGACGATATTAGTAAAAGAAAGACTACATAAAGCAGGAAAACAACTGATCAAGAAATAAAGTCTCAATTTTCTTTTCTGTATTTGGACACAGGAGCAGAAAGTTAGATTGTTTTAGAATAAAATTTTTCACACTAGGTATTCTGACAGGAATATACCACAAATGGGATGGCTTCAACAAACAGAAGTTTCTTCTCTTATGGTTTGGAGGCTTTAAGTCCGAGTTCAAAGTGCCAGGCTCTAGGGGCTGTGTGAAAGCCCCTCAACCTTGGGCTTCAGCTATGCCTCCCACGCCTGGGCCACTTGAGCTAGAGGCTTTTCTTCACTCAGACAGCTACTGGCTGCTGAGACTGACAAGCCCAAGATTGACAAGTAAAAAGGCACAGTCCCGATGTTACCAAACCATGTGGCAGGCCATTAATTCAAGTTCATTGAAAGTCCCAAGGTCAGCAGAGCATGGCAGGCTGCTGGACTTGCTCCATGCAAGGTCCAAGCAAGCCATAAGCTAGAGACCATTCCTCAAGGCTTCTCTTTATATACAGGAAGCAGACCACAGCGCTAAGGCAGCTACTCAGCTGTTCACAGTAGATTCCACCATGGAGTTGATTACCAGTCTCATCATAGGGAATATGACATCTAGCTGCCCAGCCACTCAACCAGGCCCAGTCAAGTTCACAAACAAACTTAACTACTCACTAGACGTCAGACCATAAGGGAGGAGTAAAATAAATTTACTGAAGCTCAATGTACACATTTCTCATAAAATAAAACAAAAGAGAATATATAAGGAAACATCACTATACTGCTTAATGAGGTCTTTGTCTTTGTCCTGGAAAAGAAATATCCTTGTCACTGTGAATCATTATCAAAAATTTGAAAAGAAACTTCACTAAATCAAATTCAGCAAATGAAAATACTGGGCTACAAAAGATAACAGAAAAATAATATCAACGGTTGTGAATGACTGTCCTGTTAACGTGAAATTATGTTATCATTTCTCAAGATAACCTTCTGAAAGAGATTCAAAGCACTGAATTTTCATTCTAGATTCAATCATAAAACAGAGCATGTGACAGATTTTTTCTTACTGTGTCTAAGCTCCTTTTTAAAGTAAAACAAAATAGTTCAAAATAGTTTCAAGAGTTATTGATAGAAAACCCAGCCACTCAAAAGCTTTGCCATCAATGGAGAGGGACCATCAGGATGGCTAACATCAAATCATTTAAAACCATCTATAGACCTTTAATAGAAACCAAGGCAGTGAAGTGACATGTCCACCAAAGCTAAAGTAAGCTGGGAAAGAGAAAGTGAACCTCAGTACATGAAAAAGAAGCAGTGTGCAGGCACAGACAGGATATGAGACAACAATGGTAAATTTGTTAAAAGTAAAAAACAAACGCAGTCCCTCAATGCATAATACATTCTTGTATTTACCCACATTAATAATACAATGTAAAAATATGTGCAGCGAAGACTAAGCAACAGCCTCCTCTCCCTTAGGAATTTCCTGCTTATGGTCTTTCACCACTGCCTAAGATACCCTTAAGGAGTTCTGCTGGTGTAGTGGTTAAGGTACTTGCATGCTAATCAAAAAGTCAATGGTTCAAATTCCCCAGCC
>NW_006922957.1:84700-85258 GCF_000298275.1 Orycteropus afer afer | reverse complement strand
AAATCTCCACAACCGGACCAATCAGCAACATCATGATAAAAGGAGAAAAGATTGAAGTTGTCAAGGATTTCATTTTATGCAATCCATGCCCATGGAAGCAGCAATCAAGAAATCAAAAGATATATTGCATTGGGCAAATCTGCTGCAAAAGACCTCTTTAAACTGTTGAAAAGCAAACATGTCACTTTTAGGACAAAAGAGTGCCTGAGGGAAGCCATAGTGTTTTCAGTTGTCTCCGAGGCACACAAAAGCTAGATGATGAATCATGAGTATGGAAGAAGAACTAATGCATCGAAAATGTGATGCTGGTGAGGATTAAATATGCCTGAAGAACAAATCCGTCTTGGAAGAAATTCATCCAGAATACTCCTTAGAAGCGAGGATGGCAAGACTTTGTCTCACGTATTTTGGGTATATTACCAGGAAAGATGAGTCCCTGGAGGAGGACGTCATGTGTGGGATAGTAGAGTGTCAGCTAAAAAGAGGAAAACCCTCAACGAGACAGATTACCACAGAGGCTGCAACAAGGGGCTCAAACATAATGATTGTGAAGATGAT
>NW_006922957.1:66700-82930 GCF_000298275.1 Orycteropus afer afer | reverse complement strand
AGTTTATTTTTATTATTATTAAAAATTAGATTAAATTAAAGGAATATAGAATCTTATCATAGTGCCTAAAGCACTTGACTGCTAACCAGAAGTCTGGCAGTTCAAACCCACCAGCCACTCCTTGGAAGGAAGGCTGGGCAATCGATTTCCGCAGTTATACTGCCTCAGAAACCGAAGGAGGGGTCACTATGAGTCGCGGCCGACTTGAAGGCCCATAACAACAACAACAGGACCTTTGCAGATGAAGGAAAATCAAAAGGAAAAAATATATAGCAAGCAGACCTGACCTCAAAGAATGGTTAAGAAAACATTTCAAACAGAAATTATCAAAGAAAGAATCTTAGGCAACCAAGAAGGTAGAGCCAGTAGGAAAAACAAATGCACACACAAAAACTGTTGCCCTCGAGTCAAACCTGACTCACAGCCACCCCTTGTGTGTTAACTATTTGCACTACCCAGGGATGCCAAGGGAAAAAAAAGGAATATGGAAAAAAATGGAAATATGAGTAAATAAAAAGTGATTCTCCTTCTTCTCAAGTGTTTTCTAAATACTTTGTGATGATTGAAACAAAAAGGATAAAACCATCTGAACTCAAGACAACGGTGTTTTTAAAGTGAGGCTGGTGAAACCTCACGAGTGGGTCCTTGTTGGGTGCTATTGCCAGGTCAATAAGGAGACACCAGGTGCCCTAGCTGTCTACTGCTGCTGTAACGGAAATACCACGAGTGCGTGGCTTTACTAACAAGAATTTCTTCTCTTACAGTTTGGGAGGATGGAAGCCCAGGTTTGGAGTGTCAGCTCTGGGAGAAGACTTTCTCTCTGTGTCTCTCTTGTTCTTAGGGGGACCCCAGCGCAGTTTCCCTGGGTCCAAAGCACATGATCCACTCCTGGGTCCTCTTTCTTGGTGGTAGCAGGCCCCTTTCTCTGCTCTCTTCTCTCTCCCTTTATCTCTTATAAAAATGCAAGATGGATTCACAAGAGGATGTGGAATGATGGATATCATTGCTGATGTCAGATGGATCTTAACTGAAAGCAAAGCATACCAGAAAGATGTCTACCTGTGTTTTATTTACTATGCAAAGGCATTCAACTGTGTGGATCATAAAAAATTTATGGATAACATAGCGAAGAATGAGAATTCCAGAACACTTAATTGTGCTCAGGTGGAACCTGAACATAGACAAAGAGTCTGTCATTCTAACAGAACAAGGGGATATTGCATGGTTTAAAATCAGGAGGGGTGTACATCAGGGCTATAACCTTTCACCATAGTCACTCAATCTGTATGTTGAGCAAATAAACTCTACGTCAGGATTGGAGGAAGAATAATTAACAACCTACGATATGCAGATGATATAAAAGGACCTGAAACACTCATGAAGATCAAAGACTACAGTCTGCCGTATGGATTGCACATCAACATAAAGAAAATGAGTATCTTTACAACTAGACCAATAAACAACATCATGTTACGTGGAGAAAAGATTGAAGTTGTCAGAATTTTACTTTACTTGGAGCAACAGTCAATACCCATGGAAGCAGCAGTGAGGAAATCAGATGGCGTACTGCACTGGAAAAATCTGCTGCAAAAGATCTTTTTAAAGTGTTAAGAAGTAAAGATGTTACTTTGAACACTAAGGTGCACCTAACACAAGCCATGGTATTTTCAGTCCCCTCAGATGCATGTGAAAGCTGGACAATGAGTAAGGAAGACTGAAGAAGAGTTGATGTCTTTGGATTGTAGTGTTGATGAAGAATACCAAAAAATATCATGGACTGCCAGAATAATGAACAAATCTGTCTTGGAAGAAGTGCAGCTGGAATGCTCCTTGGAAGTGAAAATGGCCAGACTTCGCCTCACCTACTTTGCTCACATTGTCAGAAGGGACCATTCACTGGAGAAGGAAATCATGCTTGGTAGAGGATCCATGAAGAAGGAAAAGAACCTCAATGAGATGGGTTGACAGAGTGGCTACAATGATGGGCTCAAGCACAGTAAGGATTGTGAGGATGGTGCAGGAGCAGGCAGTGTTTCATTCTGTTGTACATAGGCTTGTTATGAGTCTGAGCAGACTATATGGCACCTAAGGACTCGATGGCAAACAACAACAACCATACAACAACAACAACAACAAAGGTAAAAAAGGTGTGGCAGGCCACATCCCAGAGAAGCTCCCCTCCCTTTGGATCAGGGCAGTAGTGGAGCTAAGGGTGTTGCTACCCACCCTTGATCTTAATCCTCTTATACCTGAAGGGTTTATCACATCAGATCACATTCATGGGATATCATTACATATCTACCACTTTACATCATTACATAATTACTAAATCACTGAGAATCATAGTCCAGCCAAGTTGACACAAATCCTGGGACACAGTTCAATCCATGACACTAGGCTTTGAGGTGCTAAGAAAGGAAGCTTTATTGCAGGCTGGCAAGCAAGGAACTTTGACAGTCTGAGACTCTCAGACCAAGCTCTTCAAAGCTGGAGATTTCAAGGTTGATAAAGGACATGCAATAGTGAAGTGATGATTCTTCATGGGATTTCCAGAAACTTGTCGACTACACATTAAGCTCATTAATGTGGTGAGGGGTGTATAGGGGGTGCAGTGTCACAGCCACCGAGGGGTGTGTTCTCCTTAGGCTAGTGAAGGACCCAGTCCAGACCAATCATGCATGGGCAAACGGGTGATACTGAGGTAATTCTCTGGTTAAGTAAGATATATAGCAGGAACTAGCAAGATATATAGCAGGAACTTGGCTGGTATTTCAGGCCACTTGGAATGGGGCATTCTTACCAATGTCCTGTCCTCTGGCTACCTAGAGCAGGACACTCTTACAGTGGTAAAGGGAGCTATTGGAAATAAGGTTTTCAGACTTCATGGAAAGGGACAAAATGCCTATTTATGCTGATAGGCTGTAAGAAATCACATATATTATATATTGTAATACCCAGACCAAGGAAAGTCTACAAGGCGGTACACTCAAGAACACAACAAATAAACCAAGATTAAATCCTAAAAAATGTGTACCTAACCCACAAAAAAGACAAGAAAAAAGCAACAAAGAAAAATGTGAAACCCAGGAAACAAACAGAAAATAAGTAACAAAAAGGTAGACTTAGTCCCTAACGTATCAATTGTTGGTGAAGTTGAGTTGATTTCCACTCCTTCCAGAGTAGAACTGCCCCATGGGATTTTCCAGGAGGTCATCAATACCGTAGAATAGCCAGCTAAGACAAACACATCTAATTGTATTGCAGGGTGATGGATTAGCCAAAAGACTTGGAAAAATGTGGTCGGTGCAGAAACCAGGCCATATTTTCTGTGGTATAAAATCTCTTGATGATGCCAGTGACTTTTAGGAGGCATAATGAAGTAAGTAGTGGGCTCAGGTGCTATATACCTTGCATAAGCTTTGATACATATGATGGGTATGTGTTGGGGGAATGAATTACAGATATGATTGATATTGGGGATAAACTGGAAGCAGAGAAGGGGAAACAGAAAAGGAATGAAATAGATTCAAGTCAATTGAGTCTACCTATGGCAACTGATTGGCAAGGGGGATCTGGTGAGAATCAATAAAACTTGTCCTGCCTGTATTAATTCTGATTTCCTAGGTAGGAAAACATTTGTCTGACAAATAACAGGGATGCGATCTGTGTGGTGCCAGTTGAATTGGTGTCCTGTAGTTACCTTTTGCTAACTTATAGTTAACTAGGCTCCAAGGGACGGGTTGAGGAGCTCAGCTGGTGCTGTGATTGGGCTGCTAACCAAAAGGTCGGTGGTTCAAATTGACCAGCCATTCCATAGAGGAAAGATGAGACAATCTGCTTCTGTAAAAACTTATGGTCTAGGAAACCCTGCAGAGCCTTTCTACTCTGCCCTTAGGGTCACTATGAATTGGAACCTACTCAATGACAGTGGGTTTGGTTTGGTTTTGCAAGGCAGGGGTTGGCAAGCTATGACACACAAGCCCAGTCCAGGTCATCTCCTGTCTATGTAAATAAAGTTTTAAGGCATACTTCATTTTATTGTGGTTTGCTTTATTGCACTTCACAGATACTATATTTTTTACAAATTGAATTTTTGTGGCAACTCTGCATCAAGCGAGTCTTTCGACACCATTTTTCCAACAGCACATGCTCATTTCTTGTTTCTCTGTTCCATTTTGTTCATTCTCACAATATTTAAAACTTGTCCAAAATGCTACTGCACACTTAATAGACTACAGGGTAACACAAATATAGCTTTTATACCAAAAACCAAACCCAATACTGCAGAGTTGTATCTGACTCAAAGTGACCCCTCCTTGGGTTTCCGAAGTGGTATCACTACGGAAGTAGATTGCCCAACCTTCGTTTTGAGGAGTGGCTTGTTGGTGGGTTTGAACCACCAGCTTTCTGGTTGGCAGTCAAATGCCTTAGCCACTATGCTGCCAGAGGAAATCAAAGATTTTGGTTGATTTGCTTTATTGCATTATTTGCTTTATTGTGGGAGTCTAGAACCAACCCTACAGTATCTCTGAGGTATGCCTGGGCTGAGACACACATACTCACACACAAAAAACAGTTGCTTTCCAGTTGACTTCCACTCATGGCAACCCCACATGTGCCGAGTGCAACTGTGCTCCATGAGGCTGTCATGTCTGTGAGCTTTCGGGAGCCAATCACCAGGCTCTGTTTTCAAGGTTAGTAACCAAGTGCTATATGAAGAACACGGCATCAGGATTGGAGGAAGAATCATTAACAACCTGTGATACACCGACAACACAACTTTGCTTGCTGAAAGTGAGGATGACTTGAGGCACTTACTGATGAAGATTGAAGAACACAGTCTGAGGTATGGATTACATCTCAATATAAAGAAAACAAAAATGCTCACAACTGGACCTATAAACAGCATCATGATGAATGGAGAAAAGAATGAAGTTGTCAAAGACTTCACATTGGTTGGTTATACAATTGATGCCAATGGAAGCAGCAGTCAAGACATCAGACAATGTCAAGCACTAGGCAAGTCAGCTGCAAAAGACCTCTTTCAAGTGCTGAGGAGCAAAGGTGCACCTGGCACAAGCCATAATGTTTTCAATCGCCTTATATACATGTGGGGAGCTCTGGTAGCATAGTGGCTAAAAGCACTTGACTGCTAACCAGAAGGCTGCGGTTCAAACCCACCAGCCACTCCTCGGAAGGAAGGTTGGGCAATCCTACTTCCGTAGTGATACTGCCTCGGAAACCCAAGGAGGGGTCGCTATGAGTCGGGGCCGACTCGACGGCAAACAACAACAACAACAACATATACATGTGAGAGCTGGACAATGAATAAGGAAGATAGAAGAAGAGTTGATGCTTTTGTGTTGTGGTGCTGGTGTAGAGTGTTGAAAATACCATGGACTGCTAAAAGAACTAACAAATCTGTCCTGAAGGAAGTGCAGCCTGACTACTCCTTGGGAGTGAGAATGGTCAGACTTCTTTGGTCATGTTATCAGAAGGGACCATTCCCTGGAGAAGGATTTAATGCTGGGTAAGGGGGAGGGTCAACAACAGAGGGGAAGGCCCTCAACAAGATGGATTGACATAGTGGCTGTGGTGATGGCCTCAAGTATAGAAAGGATCGCGGGGCTGGAATGGGACCAGACAGTGCTTCATTCTGCTGTGCTATGAGTCAGAGACACTCAATGGCACCTAACAATGATAACAACAGCCAAGTGCTTAACCATTTGAACCAACAGGGCTGCCCTTATTGGAACACATCCACTCTCATCGTTTGTAGGTCCTTTCACGCTACAAAGGCAGAGCTGAGGAGTTGGGACACTGACCCTTTGACCTGCAAAGTTGAAAATATTTACACTCTTTACGGAAAAAGATTTCTGACTCCTGTTCTGGGAGTACAAGTCTAAGGGGAGTCAACAAGGTTTAGAAGTTCTAAAGAAACAACACACACCCGTGAGGTCACATTTTCTGTAGAGTAAATGTTAGACATCTATGTTACTATTGTTGTGTGTTGTCAAGTCAATTCCAACCCAGAGACACCCTCTAGGACAGGGTAGAATTGTGCCATAGGGTTTCAAAAGCTGTAATCTTTATGGAAGTAGACTGTCACATCTTTTCTTCAAGGAGCAGGTGATGGATTTGAACCACTAACCTTTCAGTTAGCCGCCAAGCACTTAACCACTGCACCACCAGGGCTCCTTAAGCATCTATAGCCTGTCCATGTATAGCCAGTAAATAATTAGAAAATAAAGATGAAAAAAAGAAAAAAGTTAGTAGAAATACCAAACTTTTATTATCTATATTTTTAATGTTACCACATCAGTATTGTTACAGGCAGTTGTCTTAATCTCCTATGACTTCCATAACAGAATACCATAGTGTGGGTGGCTTTAAAGAAAAAAAAAAAAATTCTTAAATTTTGGGAGCTACCCAACACCCCACTGCTATTGAGTCAATTCTGACTCCTAGTGACCCTATAGGACAGAATAGAACTACCCCATACAGTTTATAAGGTTGGAATATTTACTGAAGTGGACTGCCATATCTTTCTCCCACAGAGCAGCTGGTGGGTTTGAACCACCAACCTTTTGGTTAGCAGACAAATGCTTTAACAATGCACCATGAGGGCTCCTGTAAAACTAAGAGTTTAAAAAAATAAAGAAAGAAAGCATTGCCATCGAGTCAATCCCAATTAATAGCAACCCTTTAGGACAGAGTAGAAGTGCCCTATATATAGGGTTTTCAATGTTGTAAATCTTTATGGAAGCAGATGCCTCATCTTTCTTCCATGGAGCAGCTGGTGGGTTTAGACTACTGGCCTTTTTGATTAGCAGCCAAATTCTTTAACCACTATGTCACCAGAGTTCTTTAAAACTAAATTCTAAACCAAACTCACTGCCATTGTCAATTCCAACACATACTGAACTCCACTGGGTTTCCAAGAATGTAAATCTTTACAGAAGCAGAATGCCTTAACTACATTACCAAAGTTCCTTAAACAGGACTATCAAAAATACACATGCATTGTGCATGTTTTTTTTTTTTTTTCAAATATTAACATAGATGCTTTACCCTCTATTTTTAAGAAATTTTTAAGTAAATTTTAATATTTATCTGCTATACTCCATCCATTAGTGTATTTGAGGGAAGGTGACCTGACTCTTCATTTCTATGCCAGTAAATGTTGTTCTTGTCCCTCTATGGGCACATAAAACCTCTACTCGTAACAGAAAACTCTCAATAAACTAGGAAGAGAATATTTGTTGTGTGTGTGTCTATAAAACCAAACCCTCTGCCATCAAATTTATTTCTAACTCATAGTAACCCTGTAGAGTGGAAATGTCCCGTAGGGTTTCCAAGGCTTTATAACTTTTATCTTTATGGAAGCAGACTGTCACATCTTTCTCTTAACAAGCAGCTGGTGGCTGGTGGGTTCAAACTGCTGACCTTTTGGGTTGGCTCCGTTTTCGGAGGCTGGGAGTCTGTATTCAGGTGCTGGCAGGGCTATGCGTCTGTATGTATGTCTCTTGAAGAAGATCCTACCACGTCTCCTCCAGTTCATGGGTGTTCCTTCCCTTGTAGGTGGAGTCTCACAGTTTGTCTTCCACTGAATGTGCCTCTCTTTCAGTCCCGTCCATGTCTTTTATAAGGAACCATCAGAGAGGATTTGGACTCTGGTCCACCCTAGTGCAGTTAACTTCACTAATGTAACTGTTAACACCTGAAAAGCAAAACCTCTATTTCTCTGTATAAGGTTACATTCACAGGTGCAGGGTTTAGGACCTTGTTATGTCTCTTGAAGGGGACATAATTCATCCCATAACAGCAGTGGGATAACAACCACTCCTTTAAAATACACGTTCTTGTCAACATACGAGAAATAGAACAGCTGAAGAGGAGCAGGGTAGGGAGGGGGAGTTCCAAATTTTTAGGAAGAAGTAATTTCTTCCTCAATGTCCTTCTCTTCGCCATCAGATTCATTCCACCTGTTTTGATTTTTTTTTATCTTGGTGAAAGGCAGCATTCAACATAAAAAGCAGAAAGTTGAGAGTCAGTGGAGAAGCCGCCCTCTCATCCATCAAGTGCAGCCTGTTTAATTTCATACATACTTTTCCTGCTGTAGCGCTTCATCTTCAGCGCCATCAATATGACCAAGTGTACACTCTCACTGAGATCTTTGATTACGAACAGGTCCTGCAGCCAGTGTTGTTACATTTAATCCATCACTCCCACTACCTTGAGAAGAGTTCCAAAGCCACTCACCATTCTGTCTCGTAAAGCATGACATTTCCATGGGGTTACTCAACAGCAAGTAGCAGTAACAAAGGGATATAACAACTAAACACAGCATGCTATTGGATTAAAAGCAAAAATTAAAAATCTATAAAGAAGAGTATTGGTGTGATTGGGGATATTGAACTATTGTATCAGCATTAAATTTCCTGAGTGTGATAATTGTGTGCTTGCATGAGAGAGAGAGAATACATGTGCAAATGTAGTGCAATATTAACAACTTATGAATCTAATTGAAGGATATAAGGAAATTCACTGTACTACTCACAACGTAAATGGAAACTTGTGGAAGAATACATTTAAAAAAATAAATTTTAGAAATTCGTTCCTTCTACACTTCAAAGTCCGACTCTATTATGGTATATGAGAAATTCATCATGATATGACACTTTCCAAATTTCTAGGGCCATCTCTTACTAAATACCCCATTCCAACCAATTTCTAATGCAAAATAATTTATAGCTCCCTAAAGGTACCTCAAAGGGCTCTGGTGGTGCAGTGGTTAAGGCATTTGGCTGCTAACCAAAAGGTTGGTGGTTCAAATTCACAAGCTACTCTGTTGGAGAAATATGAAGCAGTCTGCTTCCATAAAGATTTATAGCTTTGGAAACCCTATGGGGGTTGCTATGAGTTAGAACTGACTTAATGGCAGTGAATTTTGGTTTTGGCTTTGGAAAGGTACCTCAAAGGTCCCTGGTGTCACAGTAGTTAAAGCGCTCAACTGCTAACTGAAAGGTCAGTGGTTTGAATCCACAGCTGCTACACAGGAGAATGATGAGGCAGTCTGCATCTTCATAGCCCAGGAAACCCGATGGGGCAGTTCTACTTTGTCCTATCTATTCATTATGAGTTGGAATTGACTTGTTGGCAAAGGGTTCCATTTTTTTAAAAGGTAACTCATTCCCTTTGCTGCTGTGCCTTCACACCTACTGATCTCACTGCATGGAATGTTACTGCTTTTCCATCAATTTCAATAATTATTGTATTTCTTTTGTATTTTGTTCACATGCTATCAACTTTTGGAAAAACTTCTTTACCCCCTTTTCCAATCTTTCTGTATCCTGAGTCTTAGGTGAGTATCTGTGTCACAAGAGTTTCTATTATACTTCCACAAAGTGCTTTGTATGTCTCTACATATCCCTACTCATATTGGCAATCACTCACATAGCTAAGGGTCAGTCACTGACAGTTTTGAAATAGTGTTATGGGTTGAGCTGTGTACTCAAAAAAGGTATGTTGATGTTGTAACCCTTGTACCTGTGAGTGTGATCTTGTTTGGAAATAGTCTTTGAATATGTCAATATGAGGTCATAATGAATAGGGCATGTCCTTATCCACACTAAGTGACGGCCTCATAATAGAAAAGAGACGCAGAGAGACAGAGGAAAGAGAGCCATGAGAAGGTGTATCTATAGGTATCACAAGAACACCTGAGACTATGAGAAGCTGCAAGAAACAAGACAGGTTCATCCTGTAGAACCAATACAGAGGGAGAGCATCACCCTTCTGATGCCCTGAATTCAGAAACTCCTACCCTCTAAGTTGTGATGGCACAGTGTCTAAAGCATCAGACTGCTAACCCAAAGACTGGCTAGCCCAACTCACCAAAGATGAGGCAGTCTGTTTCTGTAAAGACTGACAGCCTTGGAAACACTGTAGAGCAGTTCAGTTCTGCCCTATAGTGTTGCTATGACTTGGAATCAACTTGATGGCAGTAGGCTTGGTTTTTTGGTTTAGAACTGAGAGGCAATAGGTTTCTGTCATTTTAAGCCACCCCCTTAATCACTATTTATTCACACATTCAATAATTAATGAATAGGTACTGAGTACCTATCTTAGGTGTCAGTCACCCATTCTTAGTATCCTTGCTCAACTCTTCTTCATTTCTATCCTATCTCCTGTTGACCTTTCACACAGCATGAAATGGAAATAAGAAAATATTTCCTATTCTAAGGTATTAAGTAATAAGATATTGGGCAAGATGTAAACCTGTGAAAAGGTTTTTGATATCAAGAGGGGAATCCTGGAAACAAAACTTTTGCTATCTTAAAGAATAACACTCCAGTCATATAAATTTGGGATCAATAGCAAATATGGAATTGGATAGGAGCAGATTTCGCATTAAACATCACATGATTGAAACATGTTAAAGAGTCATATTTTCTGACACAAAATTATATATGATACAATAATATCTCATAAAATTCCAAATTTTAGGGATTAATATTAAACAAAGTATGTGCCCATTCTGTTTTCTTCCACTCCTAACTTCTCACAACACTTTTCCTGTATCTCATCACACTGCAATCTAATGTCCATTGCTTTTCTCAAAAAAGGAATGGGACAAAGACTTTCTGTGTAATAGATTTTCCTTATACTTGAAAGGGCTGATGAAGTTGCATCTTAGTTTCCTTTCCTCATCATAACTAATCATAGTTCTTATAGTTCTTTCAGATAAGCAACTTATTCAACAATTCAGTTCAGCTTGGTCACAAATCACATGGGATGACATCAAATATAAGAGGGAGACTTTGTCTATTAGCTTTAAATTGGTAATATTTATTCACAGTGGTACACAGATGATGGCTCAGAAACCCTCTCTTGGAATCCAGCTAATTTTAATTCTGTTTATAAGTTTTGGCAGGTGGACCAGACATGGGAAATAGAATCATAGACTGAAAGAAAAACTACCTTTGTGATGCAAATGTAGTTACCTCTGAGTAAACAGGACAAAATAGCAATGCCATTAGCTAATACTAGTAGAACTCACTCACAGGCTTTAAACATTTTTCCTTGGTTGCCTTGACAGATAAAGTATAACTGCCAAGCAAACTCCTTTATAAGAAGGATTTTGATTGTCCTTAAAGTCAAAGAGACTAAATAAACATCTGTTATGTCAGCCACTCAGATTGAGGTTAGTCTGGTCTGACATCGAATGATTACTGTTCTAACTATGTATCCTATTTAGAATTTTACATATGTAAGTAGGAGTTGAACTTGAATCAAAACTTATAATGATGTTATTTTTGAATGTACACTCCAACTTAATATACAGTAAAATTTCAACCATTGGTATTATTGTGGTTGAGGCAGGTAAATGTGGTCTCCAGTACAAATGAAAACTGTGGTAGTTAAGGTTGTGTGTCAACTTGGCTGGGCCTGGTTGAGTGGCTTGGCAGCTGATGGTAGTTATTGCCCATGGTGAGACTGGTAATTAACTCCATGGTGGAATCTACTAGAACAGCTGAGTAGCTGCTTTAGGGATGTGGTCTGCTTCCTGTATACAAGAAACAGCTTTGGGAGTGGTCTTTAGCCTTTTGGCATGCTTGGATCCTACATGTAGCCAAGTCACTGTTCAACAGCCTGCCATGCCCTGCTGATCTTGGAACTTCATCTGGACTTGAATTAGTGGCCCACCATGTTGTTTGGTAACATTGGGACTGTGCCTTTTTACTTGCCAGCAGCTGTCTGAGTGAAGAAAAGCTTCTAGCTTCAGTGGGCCAGGAGCAGGAGGCAGAGCTGAAGCCCAAGGTTGAGGGGCTTTCACCCAGCCACTAGAACCTGGCACTTTGAACTCGGACTTAAAGCCTCCAAAATTGTAAGAGAATAAACTCCTGTTTGTTAAAGCCATCCCATTTGCAGTATATTACTTTCAGAGCAGCACTAGGTAACCAAAACCACTTTCTCAAACAGTAGGAGCTTGTGTGATATTGATTTGAATTGACAAACCATTGGTAGAGATGGCTTTCTCAGAGAGGCAGCTACTGGCAAACATGTTCCCAGAATACCATCTGTATATGTGGATCCAGCTGTCACTGATGAATTTTATGCTAAAATGTTTGTATTTAGATTCAGTCACTTACACTGCTGAGGAAGGCATGATCAGTAATTACATCTGCAAACATTACAGCTCCAGCAGGAAAATGAATGTCCTGGTCTTTGTCAGAAATTGCTGCTTTATGCACCATGTATTCAAGACTCATTGGCTTTGCACAATTTTTATTTGGAAACTGGCCCTTCAGTCTTCTGCCCAGTGTTAAACCAATTGCTGCTGAACCATGGCAAACAGGAAAAGCTTTAAGAGAGAAACGACTTTTGATTTAAGTTATAAGAGCTGGTGGGCAGTAACCATGAAGATTTTGTTCTCTACTGTGGTAGTGATGTGTGTCAACTTGGCTGGGCCTGGTCGAGTGGCTGGGCAGCTGGTGGTAGTTATTCCCTGTGATGAGACTGGCAAGCAACACCATGGTGGGATCTACCACAAGCAGCTGAATAGCTGCCTTTGGGATGTGGCCTGCTTCCTGTATATAAGGAGAAGCCTTTGGAATGGTCTCTAGCCTATGGTATACTTGGACCCTGCATGTAGCTGTGTCGTTGCTCAGCAACCTGCTAGGCTCTGCTGACCTTGGAACATACAGTGGACTTAAGTTAATGGCCTGCCGTGTGTTTGGTAACATCGGGACTGTGCCTTTTTATCTGTCAACCTCGTGGCTTCTCAGCTTCAGCAGCCAGCAGCTGTCTGAGTGAAGAAACGCCTCTAGCTCCAGTGGGGTGGGAGCAGGATGCAGAGCTGGACCCCAAGGTTGAGGGGCTTTCACCAAGCCCCTAGAGTCTGGCACTCTGAATTTGGACTTAAAGCCTCCCAATTGTAAGAATAAACTCCTGTTTGTTAAGGCCATCACATTTGTGGTATATTCTTGTCAGAGCAGCACTAGGGAACCAGAACATCTACTAAGTACACTGTTTTTATATTTTGACACTTAAAAATGCAGATTGATTTTTATTTTTGTTTTTATTGTTGTTTGGGTAAAAAATGTACAGAGCAAATTTGTTTTCCCTTCAACAATTTATACACATCCTATCAACACCCTTCCCACTTCCTCCCTGGGTCCCCGTTTCCAGTCGTCCTTCTTACCTGCCCTTTCCTGCCTTCTGAGCTTTGTAAAGCCCTATAACACTTTGTTTGTAGAGCTGTGTGTACAGAGTGGTGGTTAACAGCTCATGGTCATGTGTTAGAAGAATCTGAATGTAAATGTTGGTTAACTTTGCTAGCTGTGTGACTTTGGGCAAAATGGGCCACTCCAAGCTTCCACTTTTCTTACATCTAAATTAAAGACAACAGTGATGCACCATTTTTTTTATGTGTCACTAAAAGAGCAAAGAGTGCTACCATTTAAAAAATGTCTCAATGCATTATTGCGGTGTAGTAAATTACTTAGTGTGGCTTTTCTACCCATAAGTCTTTGTAAACTCCAAGGTGGGAATTGCTATTAGCAACTGAGGAGATCCTGATTTTAAAGTCACCCACCTGGGTTATTTCTGTTGGGCGTGGCACAATACAATGTTCTGGGAGGTTCCCACTCTCTCTCACGTGCTTAGAGTTCTGATGCTGTGATTGGCTAGTTTGACCACCCTTCCGGGCTCAAAAGGAGGCCTCTTGGAGGCAGAACTCTCTCTGACTGCTGGTGGAGGAAGACGTGCTGCCGAAAGAGACACGCACCCCTGAAAGAGACACGTGCTGCTGGGAAAGAGCCGCAAGAGACACGCATCACTGAGTGAGACACCGAGGGACCAGCACTGCTGGAAAAGAGACTGTGAGAGACTGTTGGCTGAGGGATGGTGGGCTGGGAGAGAGACTGAGCGTTCTTCCTGGACTTGAGTTGTAGCCTGGTGCTTCCCTAATAAACCCCATAATCTGTGAGTTCTGTGTGGCCACTGCAGTGAATTATCGAACCCAGGAGAGAGGTGGTGGGTGCCTTGGGAGGAACGGTTGGTGAAAGGGCTGGAGGGAGGCAGCATGTCTGGCCTTGCAGTAATAGGCCTTGGGTTACTGCTGGTAATCCTGCCTTCCCCTTGTAGGGTTAGAGGAGGTCAGAACATGTGGCCTCCTTGCCGTTTTTGCAATTATTATTTTAAATAATTTTATGTTTATTGAGCTAGTTCCTGTAGACTTCATTAAACAATGATTTTTTATTACATATGACGTTTACACATGCATAAAGGGAAAAACAAAAAGTTAGATAAATTGATCCAAGTATCTGTGAAAGTTTTTTTGTCTTTAGTTTTTGACTTTTTGGAAATACTTTTTATATTCAGAATTCATCTATAACTATTTTCTTCTACACAATATGTTTCACTGGGTCATCAAAGGGTTGGTGATTCAGTTTGGGTCATCAAAGGGTTGGTGATTCAGTTTTTCTTATCATAATACATAAAAGAATTGAGAGCCATTGGCTTTGATATTATACAGAACCAGTCTACTTTTGATTTTTCTTCCAGGAAAAGATTAAAAGATCTGAATCACCACTTGCCCTACCCGTACCCATCACCATTTGGTTCCTGGTGCTTAAAAGCATACTCTAAATTTATCTCTGAGGTTTTCCTCCAACTTGCCAGTCTATCTGAAATTTTTACACCATCCCTTTAGTTGTTCATACATACACAGACAATGACGTCCTCATCAGAGTTGCCATCTCACTAACAAAAAGCATGAGATATTACGGATTGTAAAACAGATCCAGATAGCAAAGATATTAATATGTGAAGACATGGATGAATGGATTCAAATGCATTGTAGCATCCATTAGAATGGATGGATTACAGTAATACTTATCTCATGGGTTGTATTAAAAAGATGAATGTAAGGCTGATGTGCGTAAAGTATCTAAGTGTTCATGTCATCTACCTCACTTTACCAGCATTATATTAACACTCATCTCCATACATTATTTTACATCTTTGTAAGGGAGATATTATGAGCCACACATCTTTTTATCTATCATATTTTTAATTGAATTGTGGCTGTGAGGGAAAAAAAAATAAAGGAAACATAATTTCAATGCAATTTCAAAGCAAATTGAATTTAGTTATTTATTGGCTCTGCAAGAGCCATATACCCCTTAAATGGCTGAGAACATCTATTAAGTTTCTGTCCCTTCTCACTTGTCAGATTGAAAGTTCCCCATGAGAGAAATCTCTCCTTTGGAGAGAACGTCTCTCAATTATCATAACTTGTGAAGTGATTGACACAGAGGTGATAGTGTTTGAAAGACAGCAATAAGCGGAGGTAAAGGTTACAATTCTTGTAATGTAAATACAAGGAACACAAGCCTAAATAAATGGGCATTTCACAACTGATGGCAAAGCCCACCTATGACTTGTTTCCAGGATGGCAGCTGTCTTAGTAATCTAACGCTACTACAATAGAAATATCACAGTGGGTGGCTTTAACAAACAGAAAGGTATTCACTCACAGTTTAGGAGGTTAGAAGTATAATTCTGGCACCAGCTCCAGGAAAAGGCTTTCTTCTTTCCCTCTCTGTCGGCTTTGGGGGGAGATCCTCATTCCTCGGTTCCTTGGTGATCTTCAGGTAGTTAGACGTCTATCGTCTTCCTCCTCTGCTTAGTTAAGCTTGGTCTTTTATATCTCAAAAGAAGACTGACTTAAAACACATCCTCCACTAAAGTTTCCTATTAATATAACGAAGAAAACTCATCAACCTCACTGCCATCTAGTGGTTTCCAACTCATAGGAACCCCCATTGGGTTTCCAAGGTGGTAAATCTTCCGGAAGTAGATCGCCCCACTTTCCTTCCATGGAATGGCTGGTAGGTTTTAACTACCAAATTTCTGGTTAGCAAATGCCTCAGGCACTGCACCACCAGAGCTCCTATAAGACTAAGTTGTAGGTTTCCCACAATCCCTGTGACCACAAGGCTCAGTAACCCTGCAGCAGTATTAAGTTAGCAAGCTTATCCTTTTCCTTTCTAACTCACATTTCACAGTTTAAAAAAAGAAAAAAAACAAAGATCAAAATACAGATTCATCTGCATTACTACAATAATTCTTTAAACTACTCAAGAGGGGGAAGATGTAGCATCAGCTAAACAAATCCAATTTCACAGTCCTTTGGCATTCCTCCTTATAGCGATACTGCCT
>NW_006922957.1:62213-62689 GCF_000298275.1 Orycteropus afer afer | reverse complement strand
AGTCACTGTACTGAAAATAACTGGTCAATCTTCATCCATTTCAGGAAGTGACATATGATCAAGAACCAATGGGATTGAAGGAAGAAGTTGAAGCTGCACTGAAGGAATTGGTAAAAAAAGACTCCAGAAATTGATGGAATACCCATTGAGATGTTTCAACAAATGGATGTCCTCCTGGAGACACTCATTTGGCTATGTCAAGAGATTTGGAAGAGAGCTACCTGGCCAACTGACTGGAAGCAATCCATATTTGTACCCATTACAAAGAAAGGTGATCTCACAGAATGTGGAAATTACTGAACAATATCATTAATATCACATGCAACTAAAATCTTATTGGAGATAATTCAAAAACTGTTGCAGCAGTACATTGACAGAGAACTTCCAGAAATTCAAGCTGGATTCAGAAGAGGACATGGAATGAGGGATATCATTGCTGATGTCAGATGGATCTTAGCTGAAAGGAAAGAATTCCC
>NW_006922957.1:59760-61017 GCF_000298275.1 Orycteropus afer afer | reverse complement strand
AATTTAGTGTTGTTTTGGTGTGCTTTTGAGTTGATTCCAACTCATAGCAATCTCATATGAGAGAGTAGAACTGCCCCATAGGATATCTTATGAGAAATCCTATGGGAGCACATCATCAGTTCTTTTCTCCAGTAGACAAGCTAATGGATTCATATGGCCAACATTTTTGGTTAGGACCAAGTACTTACCCATTGCACTACCAACAAACTTGTATCATGTCCCATGAGTATATGGGACAGAGTAGGGTAATGCCAGAGAAGGAAATTTTAGTGCCCAGAAGAGTAAATAATGGACCCCTTATATTGCAATTGTTAAACAGTTGGCTGTTAACTGAAAGATTGGCATTTGAATCTCCCCAGGGTTTCTATAGGAGAAACAGTTGGCAATCTGCTCCTGTAAAGATTATGGCTTAGGAAACCCTGTGGAACTATTCTAGTCTGTCACATGGGGTCATTATGAGTCAGAATCAACTCAATGTCTTGTGACAACACAAACAATATAAATGTGTGAAAAATTAAAAAAAAAAAAAAGGTCCTTGAGCTATTCCCGTATGATTTGTTCCTTTTACTTTTTAAAACTATACTATTATTTCTTTTAAAAAAAATTATAGCATTGTAGTGGCTAAGTTGAAGAATTAAGTTTTGTTAAATGGTTGTAAGTTCAGGATGTATATACATTTTTACTGTGCTTCTTTTACCTCACTATAAGATTTAAATTAATCACATTTTTCTTCCGTTTGAAGAACTTTAATGCATCCTATTTTACATTGCCAACATTCATCTGTCAGATAGTTGTACTGTGGTGTCTTGTGTGTTACTGTGAGGCTGGAAGCTATGCCACCAGCATTTCAAATAACAGCAGGGTACCATGGTGGACAGGTTTCAGCGGACCTTCCAGACTAAAACAGACTTAGAAGAAGGAAGGGAACATCCATTTCTCAAAGAATTGGCTGATGAAGCCCTTATGAATAGCAGTGAAACATTGTCTGATATATTACTGGAAAACTTTATGAATAGCACTGAAAAATTGTTGGGTATAGTGCTGGAAGATCAGCTCCTCAGGTGGAAGGTACTCAAAATACAACTTGGGAAGAGTCACCTCCTCAGAGTAGAGTCAACCTTAATGACATGGGTAGATTAAAGTTTTAGGAACTCCATTTACTGATGTGGCATGACTCAAAATGAGAAGAAACACCTGCAAACACCCATTAATAGTTGGAACATGAAATGTATGAAGTATGAATCTAGGAAAATTGGA
>NW_006922957.1:57232-58340 GCF_000298275.1 Orycteropus afer afer | reverse complement strand
AAATGACTAGAAGACATCCATATCTGTCCCCATTCCAAAGAAAGGTGATCCCACAGAATGTGGAAATTATTTCAGAATATTATCACTATCACATGCAAGTATAATCTTGCTGAAGATAATTCAAACACAGTCGCAGCAGTATATTCATGGAGAACTTTCAGAAATGCAAGATGGATTCAGAGGAGGACCTAAAACAAGGGATATTGTTGCTCATGTCAGATGGATCTTGGCTGAAAGCAAAAACTACTAGAAAGATGCTTACTTGTGTTTTATTGATTATGCAAAAGCATTCAATTGTGTAGATCATAACAAATTATGGATAACATTAAGAAGAATGGGAATTCCAGAATACTTAATTGTACTCATGAGGAACTTGTATATAGATCAGGAAGCTGACATTCAAGCAGAACAAGAAGATACTGCATGGTTTAAAATCAAGAAGTGAGTGCATCAGGGTTGTATCCTTTCACCATACTTATTCAGTCTTTATGTTGAGCAAATAATCTGAGAAGCTAGACTATATGAAGAAGAATGTGGCGTCAGCATTGGAGGAATGCTCATTAACTGCATATCATTGCTGTGATATGCAGACAACACATGTTTGCTTGGTCAAAGTGAAGATGACTTGAAGCTCTTACTGATGAAAATTAGAGACTACAGTCTGCAGTATGTTTTACACCTCAACAGAAAGAAAATGAAAATCCTCATAACTGGACCAAAAGACAGCATCACGATAAATGGGGAAAAGATTGAAATTGTTAAAGATTTCATATTACTTGGTTCCACAATCAACACCAATGGAAGCAGCAGTCAAGAAGGCAGATGATGTATCGCATTGGGAAAATTTGCTGCAAAAGTCCTCTTGAAAGTGCTGAAGAGCAAAGATGTCTCTTTGAAGACTAAGGTTCACCTAACCCAAGCTATGGTATTTTCAATTGACTCATATGCATGTGAAAGCTGAACAATGAATAAGGAAGACCAAAGAAGAGTTGATGTTTATGAGTTGTGGTGTTTGTGGAGAATACTGAAAGTACCATAGACTGCCAGAAGAATGAATAAATCTGTCCTGGAAGAAGTGCAGCTGGAATGCCCCTTGGAAGCAAGAATG
>NW_006922957.1:54328-56472 GCF_000298275.1 Orycteropus afer afer | reverse complement strand
TTAATGTACAAATTCATTCAACTTTTTTATTGTGCATACCTGTTGATTTGACTCAATTTATATGAACAATCAAATATTTTAAAACATCCTGTCAAAATTTATAGATTGAAAGTAGAATAAGTGATATCAGTTCTAAATCTCCTGGGTTTCTCCCAAACGAACAAACTAACACTCTCAAACAATTATTGATTCATTTGGATTGGCACACATTTGACTTGCCATTCCAGGCTTATGGTACATGCATGTCACATGATGACTTCATAAGTCACTACCACACATCTTGGTCTATGGCACTATCATCACACAGAAGAAAAAGCCACTTTTTTCAGTGACAGATGAGATTGAATAATAGCTCTATTTTGATGGGTGTTCACTAATAGCTTTCTGTGTAAAACATGGCGTTGTCAAAGTCCAAATGTGCCTACAAGATAGTAGCCTTCTTCCTTTGAATAGGCAGTGTTAGGACCATAATTTATTCTTTCCTATGGGGGTCTGTTGTGGTTCGAGCCCCAAAAGCTCAGAGCTGTTCTTGATTAATTCGTGCTCTGGAGGCAGAGAATAACTGAGAATCTCATTTGCACCTGTGTGCATCCAAGTGGTAATGAAACACCTTTTCCTAAAGCTCTGTGTGCCTTCCCAGCATCACCCCCAGGTTTTGTTACTAACACTCTCAAGAGGTGCTCAGTTTTGCCATGTGACAAGACCAATGCATCTCAGCCTCATCCTTGGTCTAATTTCCACTGGAGCCCCACTTACATTCCCTTCCCCTGTCTCTTCTTTGTAGAGGAGAGGCTGGAATCACAGCTTCTCTGTCACCAGGCAGTCATTCAAACAGAACTAGGGAATAAAATCAGGAGGGGTGTGCATCAGGGCTGTATCATTTCACCATACCCATTCACTCTGAATGCTGAGCAAATAATCTGAGAAGCTAGACTATATGAAGAAGAGTTGTATCAGGATTGGAGGCAGGCTCATTAAAAACCTTAGGTATGCAGATGACATGACCTTGTTTGCCGAAAGTGAAGAAGACTACAGCCTTCAGTATGGATTAAATCTAATATAAAGGGAAAAAGTCTTCACAACTGAACCACTAAGCAACATCCTGAAATATGGAGAAAAGAATGAAGTCTTCAAGGATTTCATTTTACTTAAACCAACAATCACCATATATGGAAGCAGCAGTCAAGAAATTAAACAATATATTACATTGGGAAAATGTGCTGTAAAAGACCTCTTTAAAGTGTTAAAAAGCAAAGATGTCGTGCCTGACCAAGCTATGGTATTTTCAATTGTCTCTTATGCATGGAAAAGCTGGACAGTGAAAGCACCAGGGAAGAATTGATGCCTCTGAAGCATGGTGTTGGCCAAGAATATTGAATATACCCTGGACTTCTAGAGGAAAGCCAGCCAGAAGAGCCCTTGGAAGCAAGGATGCAGAGACTTAGATTCACACACTGTGGAGGTGCTATCAGGAGAGAGCAGGCCCTGCACAAAGACATCATGCGTGGCAAGGCAGAGGGTCAGTGAGAAAGAGGAAGACCCTCAGAAAATGGACCGACAGTGACTGAGATGATGAGCTCAAGCGCTGCAACAATTGTGAGGATGGCGCAGGACTAGGCACCGTTCCGTTCTGTTCACGTGGCATTGCAGAGTCGGAACCAAATGGGTTGCGCCTGACAACCATTTACCATTGCATTTAAAATTTTCAGAAAGTGATTAATTAAGAAAGAAATTTTCTCAAGGGTTTTAACAAAAAAAAATTAATAAGGACTTTTACGCTCATGGTAAAGATATAGCTATAGTTGTCTAGGAGTAAAGAATGAAGTGAGAAAGTAAAGAATTTTGTTGTAAACACATGAAAAATAAGCACATTGTGTGGTTAATATATTTAGATACATGCTGAGGGTGAATGTGGTGATAGCTGCCTTTCCTAACCGATCTCTGTTGGCTAATCTAGTGTCTCTGCTAAATATATCCTTGAAAGTGGATGGAGCCTTCTCCCTAGAAGTGTCTGATAAACAGTCACAGGTCAATTGCATATTATCTGCTTCCCAGATATATGACTACTTATGTTTGAATAATGATTCATGCCTCGAAACACTGGACTAATTGCTGATCTCCCAAATTTAGCTCCTGCCAACTGA
>NW_006922957.1:49509-51603 GCF_000298275.1 Orycteropus afer afer | reverse complement strand
TAATATAAGTTTGCTATGAATTGGAATCACCTCAACACAATGAGTGATCTAAACCAGAGAACATAAAGGATGTTTTGAGACTGAAGCATGAAAAAGGTTAATCAGGTTGTGCAGAGGGAAGGAAGCACATTCAAACGGAACAGCTCCTATGAAGGTCCCAATGCAGAAAACGGCATTTTCAGGGAAGGGAAACATAGATGGTGTGATGAGCAAGAATTTGGGAGCAGATGAAGGTTAAGAATCAGGTTGATAAATAGAAGTCAGATGGTGCAAGTCCTGAAGTTTTTGTATGTTATCATAATAGTGATGGGATCCTATCAAGATTTTTATCAGGATAAGACATTAACAGACTTTTCTTTTAAAACTACTACTTTGGCTGCTCCATTGCTAATTGCTATCAGGTGGACAAGTATGGAAATGGGTCAAGGATCATTTCATTCATTCATTTGTAGCACAGGCAATCATGGGTTAAAAAGCAAGAGTTCCAGTAAAGATGGTGAGAAAGGAATGTATTTGAGAGATATTGTTGTTGTAAAATGGGCAAGATTTGATAAGAGATTAGATTTCAGGGAAACAGAGTTGTAGGGACTTCTAACATGGGTGCATCAAGGAGGTGTTTCCAAGATGGAGAACCCAAGGAAGGGAACAAGTTTTGGATTGAGATGTGGGGAAAAAGATAAGAGTTTATTTTTTCCATACTAAATTTGAAATACCTATAGGACATCCAAGTGAAGATGGACACATGACTAGAGCCCGGGACCTTTCTGTGCTGGAGATATAGCCATGCTGGTCATTGGCATCAGAGAGTCATATTTTACTTCAAGGTGGATAAGATAATCATGGGAACAAATAACCTGAGAAGGAAAGATCATCTAATGAATAAAATAATAATAATAAAACTCACTGCTGTTGAGTCGAATCTGACTCATAGAGACCCCTCTTTGGGTTTCCAGGGCAGTATCACTATGGAAGTAGATTGCCCAACCTTCCTTCCAAGGAGTGGCTGGTGAGTTTGAACTGCCAGCCTTCTGGTTAGCAGTCAAATGCCTTAGGCACTATGCTACCAGAGCTCCCTGTCTAAAGAATAGGCCCAAGAATGTCCCAGTGTATACAGATCAAGTAGAGGAAGAAGAGCTGGAGAGAATGACCAAGAGAAGAAGGAGAACATTAGGACTGTGTTTTGTCCTGAAGCCAAGAGAAAGGAACAATTTATGGATAAAGTATTCAGCTGTCATGTCAAAAAGTTGAGTAATATGCTCATTGGATGTTTGTCCATGAAAGCTTTTGATGAGCATCAGAAAAGTAATTTCCATGGAATAGAGGGAGAAGGGTCTAGATTAAAGTGAGCTCAATAATGAATGGAAAATTATGAAATGACAAGAGTATCTACAGCTTGCGTATAAAATTCACAATTTTCTCTAAAAATTCTGGTTTATGCCTATCACTCAAACAAAACTATTAATACTTTTCCCATCCATTCAAAATTGCCCCCTTGTATGGGCACCCTATCATGGGCATTGGAGGTTGAGATATAAATGGTAGGTAAGGATCTATAGTGCTCTCAGAAATAATGTATCAGCAGATTACAAATATTAAGCAATGGGCCTTTCTGGATAGTTAAAATTTCCCCCAGATACTTTTAATACTATCATATTTTGTTGTGTCATAGTTTTAGTAGAAATCTTCTTGAAAAATATTCTCCTACCTTCTAAACTGAAGTATAATGAATGTGATTTCATTTTTCTGGATAATTAGTATATGGCAATATGATGATTTATACTATAATACTCTTGAAGAGCTACCCTTGAAGTGTAGAGGGATATTAGTCTTTCCCTAACTTTTATGTCCACCACTCATGGGTCAGTTTAATGCACTGTGGTGGTCTGTGTGTTGCTGTAAGGTTGTAGGCAATACCGCTAGTATTTTGAATGCCAGCAGGATCACATACAGTGGACAGGTTTCAGTGGAGCTTCCAGAAGACCAGACAAGTTGTTGTATGACAACAATAATACCACACATGAAGAAAGTAAAAGGGCATTAAAAAGACAGGAAAGGAAGAAAAGACCAAAATGGATGTCAGAAGAGACTCTGAAA
>NW_006922957.1:45060-49386 GCF_000298275.1 Orycteropus afer afer | reverse complement strand
AACAACTGATATTGAAAGAAGAAGTCTAAGTTGCACTAAAGGATTGATGAAAAACAAGGCTCTGCCAATTTAAATAACACCCAATGAAATGTTTCAGCAAATAGATGTAGCACTGGAGGTGCTTACACGCCTATTTCAGGAAACTTAGGAGACAGCTATCTGGCCAACTGACTGGAAGAGATCCATATTTGTGCCCATTCCAAAGAAAAGTTATCCAGTAGATTGTGGAAATTATTGAACAATATTATTAATATCACACATAAGTAAAATTTTGCTGATGATAATTCAAGAATAGTTGTAGCAGTATATTGATGGAACTTCCAGAAATGCAAGCTGGGTTCAGAAGAGGACGTGGAAGGGAGGATATCATTGCTGATATCAGATAGATCTTAGCTGAAGGCTAAGAATATCAGAAAGATGTTTACCTGTGTGTTACTGACTATGCAAAAGTGATTGTGTGGATCATCACAAATTATGGTAATATTCTGAAGAATGGGGATTCCAGAACATTTAATTGTGCTCATGATGAACCTGTAAATAGACAAGGAGGCTGTCATTATAGTAGAATGAAGGAACACTACATCGTTTAAAATCAGGAAGAGTGTGGGTCAGGGTTGTATCCCTTCACCTTACTTATTCAATCTGTATGCTGTGCAAATAATTGGAGAAGCTGGGCTATATGAAGAACATAGCATCAGGATTGGAGGAAGACTTATTAACAACCAGCAATATGCAGATGACACAAACTTGTTTGCTGAAAGTGAAGATGACTTGACGCATTTAATGATGAAGATCAAAGACTATAGTCTTCAGTATGGATTATACCTCAACATAAAGAAAACAAAAATCCTTCATAACTAGACCAATAAGCCACATCATGATAAATGGAGAAAAGTTTGTAGCTGTCAAAGATTTCACTTTACTTGGATCCATAACCAACACCCATGGAAGGACGAGTCAAGAAATCAGATATCATATTGCACTGGGCAATCTGTTGCAAAAGACCTCTATAAAGTGTTGAGAAGCAAAGATGTCTCTTTGAAGACAGGCGTGCTTAATCCAAGCCATGTTATTTTCAATTTCCTCACATGCATGTGAAAGCTGGACAGTGAATAACGCAGACTAAAGACTTGAAGCCTTTGAATTGCAGTGTTGGTGAAGAGTATTGAAAATACCATGGACTGCCAGAAGAACATATAGATCTGTCCTGGAAGAGTGCAGCCAGAATGCTCCTTGGAAGTGAGAATGGCCAGACTTTGTCTCATCTACTTTGGTCATGTTGTCAAAGAGATCATTCCTTAAAGAAGGATATCATGCTTGGTAAAATGGAGGGTCAATGAGGAAGGGGAAGATTCTCTACGAGATGGATTGGCACAGTGGCTGCAATGATGGGCTCAAGCATAACAAGGACTGCGTGGATGGTGCAGGACAGGCAGTGTTTCATTCCATTGTGCACAGGGTCGCTATGGGCTGCAGACGATTTAACAGCATCTAACAACAATGACACCTTTCACGTGTATGCATTTGGTTACATGGACGTGTGAGTAATGGGGTGGGGAAGTATACATACAGGTAATTGGTATAGGTCAGAATTCATAGAAAAGGGGTGATCCAGAGTGGTGTAAGGGATGTGAGTAATGCAGCAAGTATGTCGTTGTTGTTAGGTGTCGTCGAGTCATTTCCGACTCGAAGTGATGCTATGCACAGCGGAAGGAAACACCGCCCAATCCCACGCCAGCTCCATGATCCTTGCTACACTTGAGCTCATCGTTGCAGCCACCGTGTCACCCTCCTGCTCATTATTAGACAATGTTTCTGGGCTATGCACAAAGTTATGCAGTAAAGTATCAGACAGTGTTTCTCTGCGATTCATAAGGTTTTCCGTGGACAATTCTTTAAGAAGTGGATGGCCTCTTCCTTCTTCCTGGTCTGTCTCAGTCTGCAAGCAGTGCTGAAACCTGTGCACCATGTGCACCCCGCTGAGTTTGAAACACCGGTGGCACAGCCTCAAGACTCACAGCAACACATCACCACAGTAGGACAAACCGACAGACAAGTTTGTCTCCCTTAGCTGTTCTTGCAGCAAGTGTGGGAAAGCTGGGGAGACAGAGACAGAGAGAACTATGATCATGTGTAGGAATATTTGTATGTGTGTATTTCAAAGTACATTTGTTGAGATAGTGAGCAATATTTTTTTTGAGATCAACTGTGGTCTGTGTTGGGATTGAGGATACTATTTGTATGTGTGCTGGGATTTAGGGTCTTATGTGTCTTAAGTTTTGGTAATTATGGGATGGTTATGTATGTGGGAGAAAGTTGTGGCATTCTGCTTCCATAAAGATTTACAACCTTAGAAACCCTATAGAGAAGTTGTTCTCTGTCCTATAGAGTGACTAGGAGTCAAAACTGACTAGATGGCAATGGATTTGGGGCATTAAAGTTTTAACTTCTCATCATAATAAATATGCTTGATTGAGATACCTGTTCTCTATCCTTCTAAATGGCTGTCTGTAACCTGCTACTGAATAGATAATCAAGTATAAATGCATATTAAAAATATATGTAAACTAGGGATAATGTCCTCTGAATAACAGCCAATGTGTCACTTCTATTGGTGAGTAACATAAGTATAAATGAAACCAACTGTGAGAGAGAATAGGTGACTGTATGATTTTTGTTTATTTAAAATTTTCAGCTTTCTTATAAAAAGAACATTTGCAAAGCGTTGTCACAGAAATAACATAAACAAAATGGTAGTAAAGCAGGTCTTCTGGGATAATATATCTCAGCAGAACTTCAAAAAGATCCAACAACACATCTAGACAGTAGGGAAAAACATGGCAAAAGATGAACTGATGCACATATCAGGATAGATGGGAGTATGTTGGAGTCTAGACAAAATTGAAGTTGTATTTTGTTTTCAACTTTTACCAAAATATTTGTCTTTTAAGGTATCTTTCTACCAGTGTTTCCTGGCTGGCAACCAGCCAGTCTCCCTTATTGTCTCTATTTGCATATTTACAGCTCCTTGTAGTCCACCACTATTAAGGAGTTTGGAGTTGCATTTGACTCGATGTTTTGGATCTTCTCATAGCCAGTCTTAGTGAAACTTAGAATAAAACTGATTGAAAATGGCTTTGTGAGGAAATATAAGATAAAAGAGCACAAATAAAATCAAAGAGAGATCTCAGGGTCAACACAAACATTTCTGACCACTGAAAATGTTCTTTACTCCTAAGTAGATAAAAGGATAAAAATTAATCATTTCAAATGGAACCTCAAAAGGCAAGAAAGAGCCAACTGGAACCAGTGAAGCTGAAGTTGCAAGTTCAGACAGAGGGATTGTCTGACTCAGGGAGCTTAGCGGAATCCATTTCATCTGACGGTTGAAGAAAAAATTACGGTAACAAAATCACATTAGGGAGTTGAGAACAAAAACCAGAAAAGAACAAAGAAACTTGGCTCGTACACCAAGGCCAGAGCTAACAATAAGATGCTTTAGTTTACTGGATTTGGGGATGGAATGAAAGTATTTGTCCAGTAAGTACCATGGAGCGATTTGAGGGAGCATATGAATACAGGTCTTCAAGTACTCTGCTGAGATGATTCAACTTTAATTTAATGTCCGTTTCCAAATTCCCATCTAATGTGCATCTAAAATAACCCTGTTGTTATGGTCTCTTAAGGCTTGTGGGAGGCAGATTTTTATTTTTATTTTTTTGGTGAAGTAAAATTAGAGCAGAGAAATGGGGAATGTTGAAGAGGTATGGTACAAAAAGGTATTTTTTTCTGGGTAAAAACATATTTAGGAATAATGTGAAAAGGTTACATTAAAACTGGCATAGAGTCATGGGAAATTTAAGAACATAATTTATTGTCTGTATTTCTTTTCTGGGTAAAACATTTCCTACCTAACTCATTTTGTGAAGCCACTATTAGCCTAATAGCAAAACCAGAAAATTAGAATGCAAAAAAAGAAAACTAAACACCAGTCTCTCTCATGAACTTAGACATAAAATTCCTTAACAAGATATTATAAAATCAAATAAAATAATATACGTAAATGATTGTATACTACTATCAAGTGAGTGGGAGCTCTGGTGGCATAGTGCCTAAGGCAAATGACTGCTAACCAAAAGTCTGGCAATGCAAACCCACCAGCTAGTCTTCAGAAGGAAGGTTGGGCAATCTACTTCTGTAGTGATACCGCCTCGGAAACCCCAGGAGGGGTCGCTATGAGTTGGGTCTGACTTAACTGCACATAACAATTATCAAGTGAGATTTCTTTGAGGTAAGCAAGTCTGGTTCAACATCCAAAATCTATCA
>NW_006922957.1:43457-44490 GCF_000298275.1 Orycteropus afer afer | reverse complement strand
CCCAGAGCTAATGAGTGCAGATACAGGATATGGGGCACCAAATCAAGGAGGGCTGCTTTCACTTGAAGGTCTGACAGCCCCACTAGAGAGGAATTCCACCAACCAGAGGAACACACTCAGTGTGTCATAGAATATATTTTGAGTATTTCTGGCTATGGCTGTATTGCATTGATGCTTGCTTCCTGTTAAGCTGTACTTCTTTACTGCATAAAAACACATTTAGTAATGATGTAAAAATGTTACCTTAAAACTGGCATAGAGTTATGAAAAAATTTAAGAATACAATTTATTATTTACAGCTATAATTTCCTGATCCATTAGTCCTTATCCCTTAACTCATTTTGCATATGACATATTGAATGCATAATTAATAGACCAGGCATGCATCTGGTACAAAAATAATAGCTCTACTTTTAAGCTGTCATCATCACCCTAGAAGAAAATCCTGATGAGTCATTGGCTTCCGAAATGAAGCACCATTTTTCCGCAGAATGATTCTCATTCTCACCTAAAGCTCTGATCCTCACCCACTTCAGCTACGATTCAGAGAACAAAGTGCTTTGAGACTCCCATGGCCTCCTTTCTCAAGCTGCTAATAATGCTGTTTCTCCCTTTTCCCTGTCACTCAGGCTTCACAGGTGGCTTTTAGCACCTGCCATGACATTAAGTGTCAGGAGTTAAAATCCAGGGGAAAAAATATGAAGTAACCATGCCAGTGAGCTACCACAGAGGAAGAATGAAGAACAGGTTGATTTGGGGGCTGAAGGATACAGGTATAAGATGCATCTTGTGCATTTCTCAGAAAAAAAGGAATGGAAATGCAGAGGATGGGTGTACTCTATATGAGTAAACATTGTTGCTGTGTGCTGGGGGTCTCTAGCACTGGGCTCTGAGAACAAGCGTAGGAGGCAAGAACCGGCGAGAACAGCCACCCGTTGGCATTTCATTATCATCACTGATTTATAGAGCAGCCTGAACCCCAATGAATACTAATGACCCATAGATGAGCGTTCCATAAATGTGAACTAAGCCT
>NW_006922957.1:41361-42572 GCF_000298275.1 Orycteropus afer afer | reverse complement strand
AAAAAAAAAAAAAGACTAAACATTGAAACCCCTATGTACCACAGTTGAAGGGTTATTTCATGGAGTCACACAGGAATTATCATAGTACTATGACAGGCAATCAAGTTCTTTTTTAAGGTCAAATTCCATCTTACTTGTTCTGAAAAAGCAGTAGGGCTATAAAACCCATTTCATGATCTACAGCTCAGAATTTTATGAGAAGAAGCTGAATTGAAGGCACAGACACATAATTCAAATTATTCAAAAGAGAGAAAATAGACTGCTTTTGAGCCACATAAAAGAAGATAAATTTTATTGAAGAGTAATAAGTAGTTAACTGTGGGAATCTTTCAATGTGTAGCAAAGAGAAGGAAAAAAGAAAAGAAACTCTTAAGTCAGACAATTTCCTTGGTTATTTACAATGAGTGCTTAAACATTACAAATGTAGAAACAAAAAATAAGACAGATTTCTCTACAATTACTATGAAAAGCTCCAATAAATCTGAGTGTGTAAAGCAAGAAATCTCTTTACCATATCTGCCTAAAGGCTTTTTAACAATCCCAAATGGAAAGAAATGAGAAGTTATCCCAACACTAATAATACACACACACATGTGTATATACTATGCACAATTCAGAAGAGGTCGTAGAAAGAGGGATATCGTTGCTGATGTCAGATGGATCTTGGCTCAAAGTAAAGAATAGCAGAAAGATGTTTACTTGTGTTTTATTGACTATGCAAAACCATTTGATTGTGTGTTATCCACAAATCATATTGTGTGTTATCCACAAATCATAACAAATTGTGGATAGCATTGAGAAGAAGGGGAATTCCAGAACACTTAATTAGACTCATGAGGAACCTGTACATAGACCAGGAGGCTGTCATTCAAACAGAACAAGGGAACACTGCATGGTTTAAAATCAATAAGGGAGTGTGTCAGGTTGTATCCTTTCACGATATTGATTCAATCTGTACGCTGAGCAAATAATCCAAGAAGCTGGACTATATGAAGAAGAACATGGCATCAGGAGTAGAGAAAGAATCATTAACAACCTCCGATACGCTGACGACACAACTTTCCTTGCTGAAAATGAGGATGACTTGAAGTACTTACTGATGAAGATTGAAAAATACAGTCTGCAGTATGGATTACATCTCAATATAAAGAAAACAAAAATCCTCACAACTGGATCTGTAAGCAGCATTACGAAAAATGGAGAAAGATTGA
>NW_006922957.1:39842-40471 GCF_000298275.1 Orycteropus afer afer | reverse complement strand
TGCTAATCAGAAGGCTGGCAGTTCAAACACACCAGCCACTCCTCAGAAGGAAGACTAGGCAATCTACTTCCATAGAGATACCCCCGGAAACCCAAAGAGGTGTTGCTATGAGTCAGATCCAATGTGATGACAGTGAGATTTTTTTTTTTTTTTTCTGGTAGTGTAGTGGGTAAGGCCTTTGTCTGCTAACCAGAAGGTCGGCTGTTCAAACCCACCTGTTCCATGGGAGGAAGATGAGGCTATCTACTTCCATAAAGATTCACATCCTTGGAAACCCAATGGAGGTCACTATGAGTTGGAATTGACTCAATGGCAGTGGATTGGATTTGGTTTTTTGGCATTATATATATATACCATGTACAAATTATATATGATATGTTACATGTTTACATGTATTAATTTTATTTTAAGCATATTACACAGTATATTATGGAACCAGCATGTTATACAAATGTGCTTCTGAGGATAGATTCAGCAAACGTGCTTATTTTGTCCCTTTAAAATTAACACATTGGGAGTAATATTTCTTTTGCCCCTGTGTGAACAGTGACTCAGATTATATGATTTTCTGGTCAGGCATATAAAATAGAAATCTTCTTGTTACTCAAAATGACAAACACAGTCTCGGT
>NW_006922957.1:13158-13782 GCF_000298275.1 Orycteropus afer afer | reverse complement strand
GCCCATTCCCTGTAGAACAATATCGTGCTTGGTAAAGTGGAAAGTCAACAAAAAAGGAGAAGGCCCTCAACAAGATGGATTGACACAGTGGCTGCAACAATGGGATCAGGTATGGCAAGGATTGTGAGGCTGGCACAGGACTGGGCAGTGTTTTGTTCTATTGTACATAAGATTGCTATGAGTTAGAGACGAACCAATGGCACATAACAACAACAACAGTGAATATATACATATTAATTTTATGGCTAGAAAATCAACTTTCTTACTATCATTTAATAATTTATTCATCAAATAACTATGGCATCTTCCCAGATGCTGGATATCAGATTTGTTGCTGACTGTGAGTTCAGGGGGAAGGATGGATGCTAAATAAGTAAAGGTGATGATTGCCACAGAAAGAAATATCAGGTATCATGGGATCAAGGAAGGAAGTGGATACTTCCATGAGGAATTATGTCCAGTTATAGTAAGAGTATTCCAAGAAAAGAAGATTTGGAAATTGATTGAATTTGGGAGTTGAGAAGAAGGGAGTGGCCAATGATGTCTGGGGTAAGATGAATCTGTCTGAAGACACTCAAGGAGGACCACTGTGAACAGGAAGAAATGATGAGAGATTGCTTCTCA
>NW_006922957.1:7799-12663 GCF_000298275.1 Orycteropus afer afer | reverse complement strand
AAACCTTATAGAAAAATGAGTTATGTATAGGTTAAAAAAAAAAAAAAATACTACTGCCATTGAGTTGATTCCAACCCATAGCAACCCCCACTGGGTTTCCAAGGCTGTAAATATTTACAGAGTAGACTGCCTCATCTTTCTTACATAGGGCAACTGGTGGCTTCAAACCATTGACCTTTTGGTTAGCAGCTAAATCACTTAATCACTGCACCACCAGAACTCTTTATGTATAAGTAAGGATGTGTTTAATAATTTTCCTATTCTATCACCAAAAAAATAAATAAAAGAAAGAAAAATCCATACAGAGAATTATAATAACATACCACTTGTTGAGTCAACTCAAACTCATGGTCACCCATGTGTTTCAAAGTACAACTGTGTTCCATAGCATTTTCAATGACAGACTTTTCAGAAGTAGGTCACTAGGCTTTTCTTCTGAGGTGCCCGTGGGTAGGCTCGTTAATAGATGAGCACTTAACCATTTGCATCATCCAGGGACTCTGTTTATATAGCAGACACTTAGTAAACATGAATTAGTTGGAATTTTATGATGTAGTTGACTTTGATAGATTATATAGTTAACATAATTCTGCAGAGTGATACTCACTATGGAGTGAGAGATGAATTGTGAAATATACGTTTTAAGTCAACAAAAAGGGAAGGGGACAGAATTTTAGTTTTAAGAATTAGTATGAGCAAAGGGATAAAGGTGGGAGCTTTAAGGAGGATTGTAGGTCAGACAAGGGGAGAAAGACAGAGAATGTCCAAGTTGGGCTGAAAGGTATGAAAACACCCAATCAACTTCCAAAGGCTTTCTTTCTTTTTAAAAGTCTCAAATTAAAATGTGGACCTAAATATAATATAAAAAAATAATTTGACTCTAGTTCAACTCAGCTTACATGGAGTCTGACAGAGTTTTCTCCAAAAAAAGTTAATCCTCATAAATGACCAAGTTGTCACTATTCACTGGCTTGTGGGAATAACTTTTTCCCGCTTTTATTCATGTCCACAGAAAACCATGTGTGTGGGTCAACCAAATTTACCCTTTCTGACACACGTTACAAGGACAAGAGTCAATGTGACAAGCCTCACTTCCCACTTCTCAGTATTGACACCAGCTGCACATGTAGCACTTCTTCCTTTGACCCTAACCACCCAGAGCAAGGTCAGAGCTCACAAGTTAAAGGACAGTGTCCTGCACATTGCCAAGTCTGCCCAAGACCTCAGACACCAGCCACAAGCTTAGGAATCCTAGGGCTCCCCTCACTTATGACTTTGTTGTTGTTGTTGTTGTTATGTGCCGTTGAGTTGGACCCAACTCATAGCAACCCCTCATTGGGTTTCTGAGGTAGTATCACTAGGGAAGTAGATTGCCCAACCTTCTTTCCGAGGAGTGCCTGGTGGCTTTGAAACGCCAGCCTTCTGGTTAGCACTCAACTGCCTGAGGCACTATGCTACCAGAGCTCCCCACTGGCTGGCTACAAATTCAAAGGTTGCCTTTACCTTCTCGGGATACCAAATGTGAGATCAGGGATCCCCAAACCCTTTCTTCCTAGCTTCCACTACTTCTTCATGTTGGATAATTCTCCAGAACAGCTCAGAGCACTCAGAATAGTGCTATACTTGTGATTGTAGTTTTATTACAGCAAAAAGAATACAAATGGGTGGTAGATAGGGTGACGTTCCCCATGCAGACCTTCCATGTCCCAAAAGGGAACCTGCTTAATTCCCATGTGCATTAAAAGCTTTTGCCAACCAGGAAGGCCAGGGAACTTCCATGCCCAGAGTCTTTATTTGAGTCTCATTAAATAGTCAAGACTGATTAAATCAGCCCTACCTCCTCTGAGATCAGCTGATATCAAGAGTTGGTCTTCTTGGCCTGTACAGCCCCCATCAGAGTAACTTCATTAGCATAAACTCTCAGGTATAGTCTGCAAGCCATGTTGTTGTTGTTGTTGTTGTTGTTGTTAGGTGACATCAAGTCATCTACAACTCATAAGGACCCTGTGTACAACAGAACAAAACACTGCCCGGTGCTGGGCCAGCCTCATGATCCTTGCTATACCTGAGCCTGTCATTGCAGCCACTGTGTCAATCCATCTTATTGAGGGCCTTCCCCTTCTTTGCTGACCTTCCATCTTACCAAGCACGATATCCTTCTCCAGGGAATAGTCCCTTCTGACAACATGACCAAAGTAGGTGAAACGAAGTCTGGCCATTCTCCCTTCCAAGGAGATTCCAGTTGCACTTATTCCAGGACAAATTTGTTAGTTCTTTTAGAAGTCCATGGTGTGTTCAGTATTCTTCCCCAACACCATAACTCAAAATCATCAACTCTTGTTTGGTTTTACTTATTCACTGTGCACCTCTCACATGTATATGAGATGATTGAAAATAACATGGCTTCGGTTGTTGTTGTTGTTATGTGCCATTGAGTTGGACCCAACTCAGCGACCCCTCCTTGGGTTTCCAAGGTAGTATCACTATGGAAGTAGATTGCCTTATCTTCCTCCCAAGGAGTGGCTGGTGTGTTTGAAACCTCCAGCCTTCTGGTTAGCAGTCAAGTGTCTTAGGCACTATTCTATCAGAGCTCCTTGGCTTGGGTTAGGTGCACCTTAATCTTCAAGGAGATATCTTTGCTTTTCAGCAATTGAAAGAAGCTTTTTGCAGCAGATTTTCCCAATGCAATACATCATCTGATGTCTTGACTGCTGCTTCCATTGGTGTTGATTGTAGAACCAAGTAATATGAAGTTTTTGTCTCCCTTAGTTGTTCCAAACCACTCCACTCACTTTCTGGTCTCCCTTAGCTGTTCCAAACTGCCACTAGCTCACTTCCTATTCTCTCTTAGCTTTCATTTTAGTGCCCACCCTGAATTTATTGGTATCTATTTAATGAAAAATTTATCCAAATATCTATTTTTTTTTTTTGCTAAAAACTTTCAAGAATTTTGGTTAAAAAATAATTAAAAAGAGAAAGACAAGAGATCTAAAGATAAATTTAACCATTGTATTTTACCAGAACTTACCACCTCCTTGTTGTTGTTGTTATGTGCCGTCGGGTCGGACCCGACTCATAGTGACCCCTTCTTGGGTTTCCAAGGCAGTATCACTATAGAAGTAGATTGCCCCATCTTCCTTCTGAGGAGTGGCTGGTGGATTTGAACCGCCAGCCTTGTGATTAGCAGTTAAGTGCCTTAGGCACTATGCTACCAGAGCTCCTACCACCTCCTTATGCAGGCTTATTTCTCTAATACCACAGAGAGCTCAGAGATGGAGTTGGAATAGCAGTTTCATATATTAAAATAATAAATGGGCAAAAATCATCGTCAGATAGCCTTAAAATTTCAGATCAACTCAAACACATATTGTAAAATAAATAGTATATTTTCCAGATTCTCTTTTTCCAAAGGCTTTCTTGTGTGACCATGTCTCCATCATCACTGTCCCTTTGAGACCAATACAGCTCTGCTCCCATCTTCCTGATATCTTCTGCTTCTGCTTCTGCTTCCTGTTTCCTTGGTCTCAGAAGTCAGGCTGGACTCTGTCCTGTTCTGGCAAGTACTATAAAGCTTTCCAATTAAGCCATAGATAAACACGCATCTCATTTACTCAGGAATCCAAGGTGTAGTGTGTGCTCTCCCCAAGGACTAAGACCACATTCTCTCTGCTAAGTTAATGGGAACCCCACAATGAGCTATCAAAATTAAATTAAATGACAATCAACTAGGGATTTAAAAACCTGAACATATTAGAAAGTAATAATAACTATTACTTTCTTTCAAGTAGTTTTACTAATTTTTCCTCTTAGCTAAATTGACTCTTATAAGTGATCTCAAATTATTGAAATAATTTTGGAGTTTTTATCCACCATATTCTTATCCTCTGTGATCTCAGAATCTGTATGATATCAAAGGGTTAGACATCCAGAACTTTAATTAAATCCTTTGAGAAAAACTTACATTTCTAGGAATGATAAATAGTTGGGTCTACAATTTTGAAGTGGTACCAAATGTGCTTTCCTACGACAAGAAAATATGATTACATGCTTTTATAACATAAGTTCAGAAAAGTTTGCTGCACTTGGTTTAATTAGAGCTAATGGTTATTAGGTCTACCAGATCTGTACTTCTTAGTACATTCTGCACACTGATGTCATTACGTTGCACAGCTGCAAGTGAAACCGAGAGAAGTATATTTATCCCCATCACACACATTTTGGCTCAGATTTCTCCTTTCTAAGCTGGGACCTTTGAGACCTACTCAAAATTCAGAATTCCAAAGATCTAGTGATTTGAAAGACATTATACATTGAGCATTGTTCCCTGGAGTAGGTGGATGACAGACACTTTAATAAGTGTTTTTTAAATGATTTATAAGCTAAGTTGAAGAATTTCTATTTTAGCTTCAATTTAGAGGATTTTTTCCAGCTATTTCGCCTCATCCTCCTTCTCTGTAACTCATGCCTTACCTCTTTTCAAAAAAGCAGCTATTGGCTTCATCCACCAGGCTGCAGATATCAAAATGCATCCACTCACTTTGGCTCCTACCTTTAAGGAGCTATAGAAGGGTAGTCCATAACCATGCTCTTACTTTACATAATTGTTTCATACAGTCAGCTGAGTTGTTTCATGCTAATACATTATGATAATCATTTTAAATTAGTAGACAAAAATCAACTTGATTCTTCAAATTTAACTGGCTGTAGTACCTTTTGGAATATGTCACTACTGATCTGATAGCAAGAACTAGATGATCACTTAATGAATGGGTCCATAGCAAGTACCTACTAATATTACCATTCCAGGCATGTGATATGCATCAATTAAATATTTGTTGGATAACCAAGTGGAAAAGATTGGAAA
>NW_006922957.1:2632-4101 GCF_000298275.1 Orycteropus afer afer | reverse complement strand
ATTCTTAGGTTAAAAAAGGAAAAAGAAGTTAAAGAACAAATCCCAAATTCAAACTCCTTCTTAATAAGCCTCTGGCAGAGAGGTTCCATTATTTCCTCTTTATTCCATCAACGCCGTGGAACAAAGAAACAACTATAGATTTCAACTTTTTGATTGTGGGAAATACATATGTAAGAAAACATTTACTGTCTCAACACTGGTCTCACGTACAATTTAGCGACATGGTGTTCATCATGTGTGTGACTTTCACCATTACCCATTTCCAACTACATTTCAACTTGTGATCTGACAAAGCAATCTTTCCTCATCCTAAACCACTTCTCATTAACTCTCCTTTTGATTACATTGACAACAAAAATTTTTCTTACAGATTTTCTGTTTTGCAAAATGATCAGCTTTGAGAACCATAAATAGGTTCCACCATAACCTGGTTTCATATGAAGATGAATGTATTGATGACCTAATTTGAAGTTATTTAGAATAGTTTTACAGTACAAATACGATCCCAGAAGTGCATAAATTTCAAGCAAATTTCCTTTTAACCAGGAGAAGCTAAGCAATTGCAACAAGGGCAAATGTAGCTCCAAGTCAGATTCCAGAGTGCAGAGCTTTGGGGATACTAGAAGCAAGGTTAGCACTGTGCAGAGAGGGTGCTGTGAAGGGCTAGCATTTCCACTTCCTCTGAAGAAACCACACCATGGATTGCATAGCAGCTCTGAGCAGTGTCGGCACATCACTGATAACTGAGCATTCTTTGGTCCAGTATCATTCCTACAGCCAAAGTAGCCAGTGCTCTTGCCATGTGTGCACTGACTCATTCATGGTAACAGTTTGCTTTCAACCTAATGAGTTCATTTAGAACAACTAACACCACCAGCTCTGATTCTGAGAGCAGACTCTGGGAGCAGCACGGGTCACCAGCAGGATTATTTAATTAATTTATTTTTTTATATCCATCAAGAACTATATTTCTTCAATTCTGTGCAAGTCTACTATTCCACTACTTGTTGTTGTTGTTATTGTTGTCGTTAGGTGCTGTCGAGTCATTTCCGACTCATAGCGACCCCATGCACAACAGAACGAAAAACTGCCCAATCCCGCATCAGCTCCATGATCTCTGCTATACTTGAGCCCACCGTCACAGCCACTGTGTCAATCCATCTTGTTGAAGGCCTTCCCCTCTTTCGTTGACCCTCCACCTTACCAAGCACGACATCCTTCTCCAGGGAATGGTCCCTTCTGACAGCATGAACAAAGTAGGTGAGATGAAGTCTGGACATTCTAGCTTCAAAGGAGCATTTTGGGTGCACTCCTTCCAGGACAGATCTGTTACTTCCTTAATAGCCCATGGTACTTTCAGCATTCTTCGCCAACACCACAACTCAAAAGCATCAACTCATCTTCGGTCTTCCTTATTCATTGTCCAGCTCTCACATGCATACGAGGCGATTGGAAATATCATGGCTTGT
>NW_006922957.1:0-544 GCF_000298275.1 Orycteropus afer afer | reverse complement strand
AAATCTATTCTTTAGATGATCTCTAAATTCAGGAGGGATATATTCAAGATCATATTTTGGCTCTCTTCGACTTGTTTTAATTGTCTTTAATTGCAAGTTGAACTTGCATATGAGCAGTTGATGGTCTGTTCCACAATCAGCTCCTGGAATGGTTTTGGCTGAAGATATTTAGCTTTTCCACTGCTTCTTGCCACAGATGTAGTCAATCTGATTCCTGTGTGTTCCATCTGGTGAAGTCTTCATGTAGAGCTGCCATTTGTGTTGTTGAAAAAAGGTGTTTGTAATGAATAAGTCATTAGTCTTGCAAAATTCTACCATGCGAGTTCCAGCATTATTTCTGTCACCAAGGCCAAATGTTCCAACTACTGGTGATTCTTCTTTGTTTCCAACTTTCGCATTCCAGTCACCAGCGATAATTAACACATCCTGATTGCAAGTTCAGTCAATTTCAGACTGCAGAAATTGATAAAAATCTTCAATTTCCTCATCTTTGGCTTTGGTGGTTGGTGCGTAAATTTGAATAATAGTCGTATTAACAGGTCTT
>NW_006922956.1:118964-120122 GCF_000298275.1 Orycteropus afer afer | reverse complement strand
ATATTTGAGGGACAATTTTGCCAGGTATATAGTTCTTAGTTGAAAATTTTTTCTCTTTCAGGGTTTTATATATACCATCCCATTGCCTTATGGCTTGATGGTTTCTGCTGAGAAATCAGAGCTTATTCTTATCGGTTGTCCTTTGTGAGTAGCTTTTTATTTTCTCCCTGTTATGTTCAGGATTCTTTCTTTGTCCTTGGTTTTGATGAGTTTGATGATGATATGTCTTGGTAGTTTTCTTTTTGGGTCTACCCTGTTTGGGGTTTTTTGGATTTCCTGAATGGATATATTTTCATCTTTAATCATATCAATCACGTTCCTTCCAACAAATCTTGGACAATTTTCTCAGTGGTTTTCTTTTTCTTTTCCTATTCTGGAATTCGGATTACACATAGGTTATTCCTTTTGATGGTATCCCACATGAACCTTAGGCTTTCTTCATTTTGTTTTGATATTTTTTTGGATTGATCCTTTTCTAAAGAAATATTCAGGTATTTGTCTTACATCTCATTAATTCTGTCTTCCGTTGATTCAATTCTAATCCTTTGGCCTTTCAATGTGTTATCTATTTCTGAAAATTTTGTATTAATCTTCTAGATTTCTATCTGTAGATTTTCTATCATTTCTAATTTGTCATTTATTTTGTCATTGTATTTTCTTCCAAAATTATTGTAATATTTTGTCTGTTTTTCTTAATTTAGTCAGTGTTTTCCTTGATCTGTCTCCTAACGTTTTGAAGACAGCTAAATAGAATTCTTTTGAATTCCTTTCAGGGAGTTTCAATGCTGCTTCTTCCTCAAGGATATGTTCTGGGTCTTTATATTGCTCCCTTTTTTCTACTACTTTATCTTTCTTCTTTTTGTGAACTGTGATGGTCTGTTGTCTCCAAGACATTGTGATGTTGTTGTGTTTAGATCTCGGTTAATTGTTTGTGAAGAGTAGCTAAGGGTGAGAAACGTTCTTCTTAGTAGTCATTTGTCATTGGCCAGTTGGTGGAGAAAGAAGTGGGGGCTCTCATTCAGTAAGTGAAGCTGCAGGAGATGTGGGTGTAATTGTGCTGTATGTGCATTGTTGCTGTCTCTGACTCAATTAGACAAAAGCAACAATCAAAAAAGTAAAAGCAAGCAGACAAAAAACACACTGCATTAACAGTTTAAT
>NW_006922956.1:115109-117189 GCF_000298275.1 Orycteropus afer afer | reverse complement strand
AGATGAGCCCATCAGGTTGGAAGGCACTCAAAATTTGACTGAGGAAGAGGTGACTCCTCAAAGTAGAGATGACTTTAACAATATGGATAAAGTAAAGGTTTCAGGACCTCCATTGGCTGATGTGGCACAACTCAAAATGAGTAGAAACAAATGCAAACATCCATTAATAATTGGAACATGGAATGTATGAAGTATGAATCTAGGAAAGTTGGAAGCTGTCAAAAATGAAATGGACCAAATAAAGATTGATATCCTAGGCATTAGTGAGCTGAAATGGACTGGCTTTGGCCATTTTGAATCAGAAAAACTTATGATCTACTATGCTGGGAATGACAAATTGAATAGGAATGATGTGACATTCATCATCACAAAGACTGTTTCAAGATCTGTCCTGAAGTACAACACTGTCAGTGATCGGATAATATCCATATGCCTAAAAAAGTTGTTTCCTGCATCATTAATGCTTTTGAGTTGTGCTGCTGGTGAAGAATGCTGAAGGTACCATGGACTGCTAAAAGAACTAACAGATCTGTCCTGGAGGAAGTGCAGCCAAAATGCTCCTTGGAAGCAAGAATGACTAGACTTTGTCTCACTTACTTTGGTCATGTTGTCAGAAGGGACCATTCCCTGGAGAAAGACATTATGCTTGGTAAGGTAGAGGGTCGATGAAAGAGGGGAAGGCCTTTAACGAGATGGATTGACACGGTGACTGCAATAATGGGCTCAAGTATAGCAGAGACCATGGAACTGGCATGGGATTGGGTGGTGTTTCGTTCTGCTGTTCTTGGGGTTGCTATGAGTTAGAAACAACTTGACGGCACTTAACAACAACAGCAACAAAAGGAAGAACAGTTAATGCTACTATTATTCAAATCTATACACCAATCACCAAAGCCAAAGATGAGGAAATTGAAGACTTCTACCAACTTTGCAGTCTGAAATAGACTGAACATGTAATTAAGATGTGTTGATTATCATGGGTGACTGGAATGCAAACGTTGGAAACTAAGAGGAGTTATCAGTAGTTGAAAATATGGCCTTGGTGATAGAAATAATGCTAGAGATCACATGACAGAATTTTGCAAGACCAACAACTTATTCATTGCAAATACATTTTTTCAACATCATATATGAGGGCTGTACACATGGACTTCACCAGATGGAATACACAAGAATCAGACTGACTACACCTGTGAAAGGAGGAGATGGAGAAGTAAAATGTCTTCAGCCAAAACAAGGCGAGGAGCTGATTGTGGAACAGATTATCATCTTCTCATATGCATGCTCAAGTTGAAGTTGAACACAATTAAAATAAGTCCACAAGAGCCAAAATATGACCTTGATAATATCCCTTCAGAATTTAGAGATCTCTTAAGGACTAGATTTGATTCACTGAACTCCAACAACTGAAAACCAGAGGAAATATGGGGTGACATCAAGAACATCATCTATGAAGAAAGAAAGAGGTCATTAAAAAGACAAGAAAGAAGATAGACCAAAATGGATGTTAGAAGAGACTCAGAAACTTGCCCTTGAGCAGAGAATAGCTAAAACAAATGGAAGAAATGACAGGATAAAAGAGCTTAACAGCAGTATGTTGACAGAGAGCTTCCAGAAATGCAAGCTGGATTCAGAAGAGCAGCTCGAGCAGACAAATCCAATTACTATAATGAAATGTGCAAAGACCTGGAGTTAGAAAACTAAAAGGGAAGAACAGGCTTGGCATTTCTTAAGCTGAAAGAACTGAGGAAAAATTTTAAGCCTTGAGTTGCAGTATTTAAAGTTTCTCTGGACAAAATATTGAATGATGCAGGAAGCATCAAAAAGAAGATGGAAAGAATACACAGAATCATTGTATCAAAAAGAATTGGTCGATAGTCATCCATTTCAGCAGGTAGAATATGATCCAGAACCAATGACATTGAAGGAAGAAGTCAAGGCTGCACTGAAGGAATTGGTAAAAACCAAGGCTCCAAGAATTGACAGAATACCCATTGAGATGTTTCAGCAAATGGATATTCCACAAGAGGCACTCATTCATCCTGCCAAGAGATTTGGAAGACAGTTCCCTGGCCAACTG
>NW_006922956.1:112405-114329 GCF_000298275.1 Orycteropus afer afer | reverse complement strand
ATTAAACCTAAATATAAAGAAACAAAAATCCTCACAACTAAACCAATAAGCAGCATGGCGATAGATGGAGAAAAGATTGAAGTTTCCGAAGACTTCATATTACTTGGTTCTATGATCAACACCGGGAGCTCTGATAGCATAGTGCCTAAGGCACTTGACTGCTCACCAGAAGGCTGGTGGTTCAAACCCACCAGCCACTCCTCAGAAGGAAGGTTGCTCAATCCTACTTTCGTAGTGATACTGCCTCAGAAACCCAAGGAGGGGTCGCTATGAGTCGGGGCCAACTCGACGGCAAACAACAACAACAACAACATGATCAACACCAATGGAAGCAATAGTCAAGACATCGGATGACGTACTGCATTAGGCAAATCTGCTGCAAAAGACTTCTTCCAAGTGATGAAGAACAAAGATGTCTCCTTGAAGATTAAGGTGCACCTAACCCAAGCCATGGTATTTTCAGTCACATGTTATGCATGTGAGAGCTGGTTAGTGAATAAGGAACACCGAAAAATAGTTGATGCTTTTGATTTGTGGTATTGGAAAAAGCTGCTAAGAGTTTCATGGTCTATTATAAGGACCAACAAGTCTGTCCTGGAAGAAGTGCAGCTGGAATTCTCCTTGAAAGTGAGAATGGCCAGAGTTCATCTTACCTACTTTGGTCATGTTGTCAGAAGGAACCATTCCCTGGAGAAGGATATCTTACTTGGTAAAGTGGAGGGTCAACGAAGAAGGGGGAAGTCCTCAATGAGATGGATTGACACAGGGACTGCAATGATGGGCTTAGATATAGCAGGGATCATGAGGCTGGCACAGGATCAGGCAGTGTTTCATTCTGCTGTGTCTAGGGTCGCTACGAGTTGGAGATGACTCAATGGCACCTATCAACAACTAACAATAACAACAACTCTTTTTCTTGACTCTCTACTTTACCAAGCAAGATGTTCTTCTCTGGGGACTGGCCCTTCCTGATAATATGACCAAATCACAGGAGACTCTTCACTTCTAAGGAGCATTCCAGCTGCACTTCTTCCAAAACAGATTGGTTCGTATATTCAATATTCTTTGTCATTCCCATAATTCAAAGATATCTATTTTTGTTCCATACTCCTTATTAATTGGCCAGCTTTCACATGCATATAAGGCAATTGAAAATGCTATGTGTTTTGTCAAATGAATCTTAGTTTTCAAAGTCTCATCTCTGCTCTTTAACACTTTAAAGAGGGGTTTTGCAGCAGATTTTCCCCAGTGTAATAAATTATTTCTTTACTGCTGTTTCCACTAATGATGGAAACAACTAAAATGAAATCCTTGAAAAAGTCAAGCATATCTTCATTTATCATATTTTTAATTATTGTTCCTGTTGTAAGGATTTTTGTTTTCTTTATGTTGAGGTGTAATCAATGGTGAAAACTGTAGTCTTTGATCTTCATCAGTAAGTGTTTTAGTCCTCTTTGCTTTCAGCAAGCGAGGGTTGTTAATGAGTCTTCCTCCAATTCTTACGTAGCATTTTCCTCATAGTCTAGCTTCTCAGATTATTTGCTCAGTATATAGCTTGTGTAAGTATGGTGAGAGGATACAACTCTGACACAAACTTTTCTTGATTTTAAAGCATGCTATATCCCCTTGTTCTGTTCAGGCAACTGCCTCTTTGTGTAAATATTATCCATGAACACAATTAAGTGTTGTGGCATTCTTATTCTTCACAATGTTATCCATAATTGATAATGATCCACACAGTCAAATGGCTTTGTATAGTCAATAAAGAGACAGCCAAACATCTTCGTGGTATTCTTTATTTTCAATAATGATCCATCTGACACCAGCAGTGAGAGCCCTCGTTCCACGTTCTCTTCTGAAACCTGCCTGAATTTCTGGCAGCATACAGCTGCAACCATTTTGGACTTATCTCCATCACAATTTT
>NW_006922956.1:110684-111930 GCF_000298275.1 Orycteropus afer afer | reverse complement strand
ATTCCTTAACATCTTCTTTTGATGCTTCCTGTGTTGTTAAATATTTTCCCATGGAGTGCATCAATATTGGAACTCATGGCTTGAATTTTTCTTCAGTTTTTAGTTCAGCTTGAGAAATCCTGAGTATGTCCTCTTTTGTTTTCTAACTCCAGATCTTTCCACATTTTATTACAATACTTTGTCTTCTCAAGATGCCTTTTGAAATTTTCTCATTACCTCTTTTACATTATCATTTTCTTCCATTTGCTTTAGCTAGTTTAGGTGCAAGAGAAAATTTTAGAGTCTATTCTGACACATGTTATTCTTGTCTTTCTTCTTTATCTTTTAAGTGACCTATTACTTTCTTCACATATATGTCTTGATGTCATTCTACAACTCATCTTGTCTTCACATATTGGTGTCCAATACATCAAATTTTTCTTGAAATGGTCTCTAAAATCAAGTATGATATGATGTTGTTGTTAGGTGCCATTGAATCGGTGGGAACTCATAATGATCCTATGAACAACAGAATGAAACACTGCCTGATCCAGTGCCAGACCCACAACCCTTGATATACCTGAGCCCATTGTGGCAGCCAATGTGTCAATCCATCTCATTGAGGGCCTGACCCTTTTTCTTTGACCCTCCACTTTACAAAGCATAATAACTTTCTGCAGGGAATTGTCTCTTCTGACAATATGACCAAAGTAGGTGAGATGAAGTCTGGCCATTCTCACTTCCAAGGCACATTCCAGCTGCAGTCATTCCAGGATAGACTTGTTAGTTCTTCTGGCACTCCATGGTACTTCCAGCATTTTTCACCAGCATAACTCAAAAGTATTAACTGTTCTTTGGTCTTTCTTATTCATAGTCCAGGTTTCACATGCATATGAGTGGACTGAAAATACCAAGGCTTGGATCAGGCATACCTTAGTCTTTAAAGTGAGATTTTTACTGTTTAACATTTTAAAGAGGTTCTTTGCAACACTTTTGTCCAATGCAATGTATCATTTGATTTCTCTCTCTTTGTTTTTCTTTTGAGAAGCATTTATTCAAAATTTTATTGAGATTTAATTCACATGCCAGAAAATTTGCCACTTAACGTATATAGTTCAGTGGATTTTAGTCTATTCATAGTTATGCAACCCCTAGGATTGATTTTTATTTATTTATTTATTGTGATTTGGGTGAAGATTTACAGAGCAAATTCACTTTCCACACAGCAGTTCACATATACTTTGTCTCATGTCATTGACCACAGTTT
>NW_006922956.1:106572-107196 GCF_000298275.1 Orycteropus afer afer | reverse complement strand
TTGCTTTGAGTAGAATTGGCATTTTCACAATGTTCAGTCTTCCTACCCAAAAACATGGTGTATTCTTCCATTTATTTAGATCTCTTATGGTTTATTGAAGTAGTCTTTTGTAGTTTTCTTTGTACAGGTCTTTGGTGTCCTAGTAAGATTTTTTTCCCAAGCATTTTATTTTTTTGGTAGCTATTGTAAATAGTGGAAGCTCTGGTAGCATAGTGCCTAAGGCACTTGACTGCTAATCAGAAGGCTGGGTGTTCAAACCCACCAGCCCCTCCTCGGAAGGAAGGTTGGGCAATCTACCACTTTGGAAACTCAAGGAGGGGTTGCTGTGAGTCAGGTCCAACTCGACAGAACATAAGAACAACAACAACTTTGTAAATGGTATTGATTTCCTTATTTCTTTTTAGCAATCTCTTTGCTGCTGTAGAGGAATCCATCTGATTTTTGGATGTTGAACTATCCTATGCTAAATCTCTCAATTAGTTCCAGTAGTTTTTTTTTGTTGTTGTGGTTGTTGTTGTTGAGTCTCTTAATTTTTCTAGGTATAGGATCATGTCATCCACAAATAGAGTTAACTTTATAAACATGACTACAGGTACAATGCCATCTTCCTCCTTCTCTAGGATA
>NW_006922956.1:101934-105192 GCF_000298275.1 Orycteropus afer afer | reverse complement strand
AACTTATTTATCTTCTTTCAAATCAAAATATTCAAGTTTAATAAAGAGATGTAAACCTGTGTTTATATATTTATCTCAGATTTCAGGTAGAGTGAAAGTGCTGATCAAAAGACAGAGCAATTCTCTTCTGATAAGGAACACATAAAAAGAAACATTCAGCCTCATGGCACTTCTCTCTTGAGGCCTTCTTCTGAAAGTGGGATAGATAAGAAAAATCCCTGAATATACTTACTCCCAGAGGCTTCTACTGACTGAACAAGAATCAGCAATCCTCCAAGAAAAGCAAATAGTTAGATATTTGTGGGTTTTCCAATGGACTTTCACACTTTCATGTAAACTACCAACAGAACACCCACCACCTACAGTAGTATTAGATGCAGACCTGGGAGACAATAGGGAGCATTCCAAGAGCAATCAAATTCCTGCAGCTGTGATCTGAACTCTACATCCATGTAGGAGATTTAGTTCCATGACATGAAATTAGGTTTGTCATAACTATGTCAGTCATGTGATTAGTCAGCAAAGAAGTCCTTGGGTGACACAAATGCTTTGCACTTGACTACTAACCTACAAGTTGGAAGTTCAAACATACCCAGCAGTAGTGTGGAAGAAAGCCCTGGCAAGAGGATTCCATAAAGACTATAGCCAAGAAAACCCTAATGAATTCAATTCTACTCTATAACACGTGGTGTTGTTATGAATCAGAATCTACTCAATAACAATAGGCTTAGACCAACAACTTAAGATTTATGAAAGTATACAAATATATATGTATATAAACCTATATTAAGGAACTCTGGTGGCATAGTAGATAAGGCATTTGGCTGCTAACCAGAGGGCAGTGGTTAAAACCCACCAGCCACTCTGTAGAAGGAAGACTGGGCAATCTAGTTTCATAAAGATTTACAGCCTCAGAAACCCAATGGGGGTCGCTATGAATTGAAATCAACTGATAACAGTGAGTTTGTTTTTTGTTTTTTATACCTGTAAGTATGTATCCATTTTCCATAGAATATTTACAAAGTAGCCAAAAAGGAGACATAAAACATTTCCAGATATGAGGATAAGAATAATTAGAGTAGGTAACTTCAGGCTGTTATTAAAAGAATATTTCTTCCTTACTCTTATTTAGATGATTTAGACATGCTCCTCCTAAATGAATGGAGAAATTAAAATGAAGTAATACCCAATAGTTCCCAGTATCTGAGGAATTTCATGAGTATATTTCATATTTCTCCCTAACTTGAGTCTCTTGTCAGCATTATTTTTCAGAGCCAACTTAACTTCTTTGTTTCTCAAAGTATACATCAAAGGATTAAGTGAGGGGGCCACCACAGTATAGCAGAGGATGAAGAATCTACTGTGATTCTGTGTGTTCTTGTTCTTAAGTTGTATGTAGGTAGAAATTAAACTCCCCTGAGTCAGGATCCAAGATCACAGACTAGGCAGATTCACTATCCAAGCCCTCTAAAACAAAGATCAAGAAACCACGTGAAATGGATATGGATAACATTCCTGGACTTCAGAGCTTCAAAGGAAAAGCTAAAGAAGTAGATCAAATACCAATGAAAGGAAGAAACTGAACAAAAACAGAAAACAAAGAATAGTAAACTGCCAACGATTTCTGTGAGAAGCATTCCAATGGGAGCAGGAACCAGATAACTGACTCTGGTTGCCTAGTACTACACCTGCACCCACATCTCAGATCGGGCCACTGGAGATGTGTGATCTCCCTCCTTACTTATACAACCTTATAGTGACCAAGCATGGCACCTCAGACCCACCAATCCAGGGGCTGTTCAAACCCGCCCCTCCACTAATAGTGCTGTGTCATTTTTTTCCTGTATTTTTCTTCTTAGCTCTCCTCTTTTCCCCTACTTTTCTTTTCTATTTTCCCTTTCCATTTTTTTTTCTTCCTGCTCTTTTTATTTTTATGGATCTCACAGCATGGATGCCACTACCCTCACTGCCTAAAAGGTTAGCAGTGTTCATCCTCATCCCTGCCAGGTTGGAGGTGCACCTCCCACTGGCCAAGTGTTGGGTTCCTATGCAGCTGTGTTTGGTGGCTCATGCAGCCATGTTTGGCGGCTAACACTTTTGTTAGTAGTATGTTGTTTTTTTCCTTTTTCTATTTTTTTTTTCCTTTTCTTGGTTCTTTCTTCTTTCTCCCTCCCCCTGTTTTCCTTTCTTCCCTTTACTCTTTTATTTCACTTTCTCCGCTTTTGATCCCAGAGTGGGTGAACACTCTTCACCCCAACCATGGTCAGCAGCACCATCCACACCCCTCCAAGGAAGGTGGTTCATGCTCCATCAGTGTGAGCTCAATGTTCCTTATGCACCTGTTTTTGGTGGCTGATCCATGCACCAGTTTCTCTCTCTCTCTCTCTCTTTTTCCTGTTTTGTCAGTTCTTCCTTCTTCTCCCCTTGTTTTATCCCCTTTTATTTTCTTTCTTTCTTTTCCTCACACTTTTTTTGTTTTTACTTTTATATTTTTTCTTTATCCAACTCCCCAATACCTCCCTATTCAATAGTGCCCTCCCATGATGCTTTATATTTGGCAATGCGTGCTTCCACAGGGAGAACCACATTTCTGCTAGAGCCATGTTTGTGGATAGTGCTTGCACCAGTACTATGCCACATTTAATTTTGCTTTGTTTTGTTCTCCTTTTTCTTTACCCTTTTCTTCTTAGGACTCTTCTCTCCCCACTTTTATATTTTTCTTCTTCACACTCCCCTTCCTTTCTTTCCCCTGCATTGGAAACCAGTGACCTTACCCAGTCATACCATCCTTGTCATGCGTCCCACTAGGTAAGTGTCACCACCAACTACAGCACCAATTATTTGATGAGAAACACTGGCCAATACCTGCCTAGCCTGCCTTCAGCTGCTATGTATGATCAGCAATCAGAGCATCATTCTCACACTCCCACACACTACAAAATCCATACAGAGACAGGTGGTAAGTGCTCTAGTGCTGTCAAACTACTGACCAAAGAAACACACCCAACCTGTTACTTGAATACATTAAAGCAAAACAAAGCAAACAACCAGGGTGAAGTAAACCAACATACAGTCAACAAATTAATACAAAATGACTCAAACAGGTAAACAAAATAGACAATCAAAACTCACTGCCACTGAGTCATACCCAATTCATAGTGACCCATCCTTGGATTTCTAAGGCAGTATCACTACAGAAGTAGATTGCCCAACTTTCCTTCCGAGGAGTGGCTGGTGAGTTTGAACCAAAAGCCTTTT
>NW_006922956.1:98789-100789 GCF_000298275.1 Orycteropus afer afer | reverse complement strand
TAAATAAATAAATAAGTTTGTAACAAAGATCTAAATATAAAACCTAAAATTGTAAAAATAATCAAGAAAAAAATAAGGGGATGTTTTGGAACCCTAATACATGGCATAAAAAAACTATGAAACAACAAAAAACACACAAACTGAAGACAAACTAGACAGCTGGGTTACCTGAAAATTAAACATTCATGCTCAACAAAAGACTATGCCAAAACAGTAAAAACAGAACCAACACACCAGCAAAAAATTTTGGCAATTTTGAATCACTTTTTCTTGGTCATTCCTACTTTACCCCTGTGGGAGAAAATAGGATTCCATAACTAAAGGAAAAATAACAAACTGATTAAAATTGCAACGTTTGTGGACTGTGAATATATAGTGAAACAACAGATAAAATAAAGTATAAAATACGATAGGTTGATTTGCTATATAGAAAACATCAAATACATTGAAAGAAAATACAAAAATAGAATGAACATTAGTATCATACCAAAACAGATTTGAGATGTATACCAAACTACTTAAAGATGAAATATATAGACCAGCAATGTACATACAGCAAAAAGGCAAGACATTGAAAAAAGAAAAGATGGCTATACGATAGTTGAAAAATAGCTATAATAGATAAATTGAAAGATGCATAGAATGAATAGGAGTATGTGAGAGAGTTTATAGAGTTGGAGACAAACAGATAAAATAAGAATAGTTAGAAATATTTAAACAAGAAGAGTTAGTTATGACTATTGTGAATATGACTATTGTGAATATTTGGGAGCTCTGGTAGCATAGTGGCTAAGGCACTTGACTGCTAACCAGAAGGCTGGCAGTTCAAACCCACCAGCCACTCCGCGGAAGGAAGGTTGGGCAATCCTACTCCCGTAGTGATACTGCCTCGGAAACCCAAGAAGGGGTCGCTATGAGTCAGGGCTGACTCGACGGCACATAACAACAACAACAACATTGTGACTATTTATTGCTTTTGTTGCTTTCCTATGAAGCAAATAACTAAGGGAGGCAGAATTGGTAGTGTTGTTCTCTTTATTAGGTGCCATAGAATTGATTCCAAACCACAGAATGAAATACTGCCTAGTCCTGTGCCATCTTCACAATCATTAGTATGTTTGACCCTATTGTTGTAGAAAATGTGTGAATCCATCTCATTGAGAGTCTTCCTTTTTTGCTGACCTTGTACTTTACCCAGCATCATATCCTTCTCTAAGGACTGGACCCTTCTGCTAATATGTCCAAAATACATGAGACATAGTCTCACTATTCCCCCTTTTTAAGGAGCATCCTTACTGTACTTCTTCCAAGACAGATTTGTGTTGCTGTGCTGGCAGTTCATGGTCCATTCAATATTTTTTACTAACAACATAAAAACTACTATGACCTCCCCATTTCAGTCATAGGCCTACTATCTTTATAAAAGTTACTCTCTAAAAGAATCAAATTCGGTCTCCTATTAGAAAGTTCTCTCTGATGCACCCGTGGTTACATGCTTTAGCATGCTTTCATGAGAACAGAATATGAATTCAGCCACCTAATAAAATCCACATACGATGTATAAACTAAATTGCATAAAATGTAATTGAAATTTGAAAAAGTTCTAATTTCCCTTAAATATCCTAACTGGAGAATAGAAAACAAAAACTTACTTCTAAGACTCCTAGGCCATTAATCCAACTATCAGGCAATCATTGCATGCTACTATTGCTGTCAGGTGTCATTGAATTGTGTCCAACTCATAGAGACTCTACTTACAACAGAACAAAACACTGCCCAGTTCTTCACCATCCTCACAATCCTTGATATGTTTGAACTGATTGTTGCAACCATTGTGTCAATCCATCTCATTGAGGGTCTTCTTCTTTTACACTGACCCTCCACTTTAGCAAGCATAATATCTTTCTGTAGGGACTGGTCCCACTTGTCAAAATGACCAAAGTGTGAGAGAGAAAATCTCACCACCCTCAATTCTCAGAGCATTCCCATTGTATTTAATT
>NW_006922956.1:96240-97649 GCF_000298275.1 Orycteropus afer afer | reverse complement strand
TCAATACCATCAGTTCTTGATCATATGCCTTCTCCTGAAATGGTTGAATGTCAATCAATTCTTTTTGTTGGAATGACTAGGTGTATTCTTTCTGCATGTTTTTTATGCTTCCTGTGTTGTTCAATATTTTGCTTATAGAATCATTCAGTAATACAATAGGAGACTTGATTTTTTTTTTCCTTCAGTATTTTCAGCTTGAGAATTCCCAAGCAGGTCCTTCCCTTTTGGTTTATTTATATATTTTCTTCTCACTTCCTTTGTTGCTGTAGATTTTGAGTTTTCTGAGTCTTTACCATTTTATCCCTTACTGTTGTCATTATAAGGGTTATTATTTTCTTTGTGATTATTATGCAATTTATTATCTTCCTAAACTCGAAGCAATCTATTATATCTTGATATCATCTTAGCTTTTTCTCCATTTGGAAGTTCTATAACTCTATCATTCATTCCCTTGTTTTGCTTTGTAATTGTCATTGCTTACAACTTGACACCTCTGGTGCCCTATTTCCAACATTGTAGGTTTATTTTATTTTTGAAAAGTCTTTGTGTGGTTTGGTCCAGGTGATGTTGTCATGTGTCTTAATCTCAGGTTATCTGACGTGTTGGTTCTAAGTCTAGACCACACCCTTCAGCATGTCTTCTAAGGTTGGTCTGGCTTTTACAAATTCTCTTAATTTTGATTTATCTGTAAATGAATTAATTTCACTGTAGTACTTACAGGACAATTTTATTGGATGTAGGTTTCTTCATTGGCATTTTTTTTCTTTCATGGTTTGTATATATCATCTCATTGCCTTCTTGCCTTCATGGTTTCTGTTGAGAGGTCAGAGCTTACTCCTTTTAGTTGTCCTTTGTAGGTAGTATTTTATTTTTCACAAGCTGCTGTTAGGATTGTTCTCTGTCTTTGGTTTTGGAGAGTTTTACTATGAAACATCTTGATGATTTTCTTTTGCGTCTATCCTATTTGGGTCTTGTTGAACTTCTTGAATAGGTATCTTCTCATCTTTCATGATATTAGGGAAGTTTACTGTGAGCAAATCTTCAAAAATGTTCTCTGTTCTTTGTTGTTCTCTTTTTGTACTGGAATTCCATTCACTTGTAAGTTCTTTCTGTTGATGGTGTCCCACTTAATTCTTATGCTTTCTTCATTTATCTTTTTCTTTTTTCTAATTATTCATCTAACATATTGGTATCAAGGGATTTGTCCTCTAGTTTGCTGATTCTTACCTCCATTCATTCTATTTTACTCCTTTGTCCTTCCAATGTGTTATATATTTCTGAAATTTTAGTGTTAATTTTCTGGATTTCTATTTGCTACTTTTGTATGGTTTCTAATTTTATATTTATTTTGTCATTTTGTTCTTGTATTGTTTTAATGAATTCTTCTAGAGTTTTGTGCATTCTTTAAT